>NW_017671642.1:220189-239841 GCF_001879085.1 Nicotiana attenuata | reverse complement strand
CTTGAAGATCTCTACCCAGATCTCCTTCGATTCAGAGTTCCATGGTCGTCTCCAGCTTTACTCCGGCATATCGTGGACGTTCGAGCCTGAGGCTAACTTCTCCGGCTTAGATCCACGAGTGTTCCAGGCCTTTCTCACTTCTAGGTTTCTTCTGATACCCTAACCTTTCGAGGTTCTCCTGATTTCTCTAGATCTGTCCTAGATCTGTGTTTATCTTGGGGTCTCAAACGTTTTCTCAAAAGTTTCTTTCAAAACTTGCTTTTTAACCTTTTTATCTTACCCGATTTAGGATTTCTTTGATCTTTTAACATGCTCTACTGTGATTCTTATATGTTTTTTTCTACTATGTTTCTTCTATGATCCTTATGTGTTTTTTCTACTGTGTTTCTTCTACCATTTCGCGCTTAATACCTTATCGGGGTGGGAAGGGTAGACATGGAGATGATGATCACACGATAACAGTACGCGTACGATTGGTTACCGGTGTTGTGTGGATGATCCATGTGATTATTAAACCTAGTACCCCTTGCCCTATGTTTAATGTCAATAAATTCTGTCTTTTCAATTACCCAAAACTCCCCTTTATTTTTTTACTGCATTATCCCTTTTCCTTCTTTGTTTATAAATTCCAACTATCAGCTATCATCTATCACCTAAGAGATTTCGTTACTCTGCATTTTTCTCTGCATTGCATAAGGCAACCTTTCTGCCTTCTGAGACTAAGCTCTGTCTCCATCTGCATTTTTCTCTGCATTGCATAAGGCTACCTTTCTGCCTTCCGAGACTAAGCTCTGTCTCCATCTGCATTTTTGCATTGCATAAGGCTACCTTTCTGCCTTCCGAGACTAAGCACTATCTCCATCTGCATTTTCTCTGCATTGCATAAGGCTACTTTCTGCCTAAGCACTGTCTCACCTGCATTTTTACATTGCATAAGGCTACCTTTCTGCCTTCCGAGACTAAGCTTTGTCTCCATCTGCATTTGTGCATTGCATAAGGCTACTTTTCTGCCTTCCGAGACTAAGCACTGTCTCCATCTGCATTTTTCTCTACATTGCATAAGGCTACCATTCTGCCTTCCGAGGTTAACCTCTACCTCCATCTGCATCGGCTGAAACACCGCCAACTTTATTTAAATTCCTGTTGGCTGAAATATCGCCATTTATATTTTTCTACATCGGCTGAAACATCGCCAACTTTATTTAAATTTCTGTCGGCTGAAATATCGCCATTTACATTCTCTACATCGGCTGAAACATCACCAGCTTTATTTAAATTTCTGTCGGCTGAAATATCGCCATTTACATTTCTCCTTCACATCGGCTGAAATACCGCCAAATCTTGCATTTCATGGGCTGAAATACCACCAAATCTTGTATCTCATGGGCTGAAATACCGCCAAACTGTCCAAGGGCGTCATTGTTCGGAGGCACCATCTTCATAGCCCGAGAACCCCATGCCATGGCCCGAGGACCCCGCTTTATATTCTGCACATCATTATTCAAAGGCATCATGGTTCGGAGGCACCATTATCATAGCCCGAGAACATCATTTCATAGCCTGCGAATCCTTTATTATGCGCTTCTTGGCCCAGGACATCATGGTCTGAGGACGTCATCTTAACCGTCCAAAGACAACATTCATGGTCCAATGGGAACTTGCATCACGTTTAAATTCCGCACGATATGCTTGTATTACTCAATTGCAGGTACGTCAGCTGGCCACGGCCATTACAGCAGGAGCGATCTCGCCCCGGTTTCTCGCAACCCATCAGTCCCTGACCACCCTTCCCAACCTAAATATTGCGCCCGTCTCTTCGAAAACCTCCATCGGCATACTCCGTCGATGTATCCTGAACTACATATGACCTGATTCCTGTAAAACCAGGGATATGTAGGCAGCTCAGAAACCAGAGCGCGGTCAAAACCTTTGCAAGTCGTTTCTCGCGGTCAAAATTGGTCATCATATCTTTACCCGACAACTCTTTCATCCTTCCCGGGTAAAGAGGGGCAGCTGTTGATACCCAATTTTTCCCTATGTATTTTATATACTCAAAATATTCTCAAAATAGCATGTACATGCATATATAAGCATACCCAAGAGTTTTGGTATTTTTCCTTATTTTAAAGATTTTTTAAAATCACTTTGTTGCTTATTTTAATAGTACAAAATTTAATAATTATTTCCAGACTATCATTTTTGGTGAATAACTTATTTTTATTCTCATATTTACACCAAGATAGGTGATTTTTGCATATTTTTATAAAATTTATTTGGTATTTTTAAAGCTAAATTGCTATAATTGCTATTATAGCCTATTTTCCGATCAATAGTATTTTACAATTACGAAATTGCTCCCAGTATTTTTAATTAACATTTATATATTATTAATCAATTTAGTGCTTTTAATTGGTTTTGAAAATTATTTTAACTATTTTTTTATTAAATTAAAAGGGAAAAATTGGCTATTTAACGTATAGCCCATTTACATTTCAATTATAGCCACATTTCAGCCCCAATTTAAACCCAATTTTAACGGCCCAATACCCTATCTGAACCAACCCAGCCCAATCCCTGGTTGACCCGGTCCACTCCTATTTTAATCTGAGCCGTTGATCAAATGAGATCAATGGCCCAGATTAAGTTACCTTAATTAAACCCTCACCTACCCCTTTCCCCGACTCATTCTTTCATGAATCACTCTCTCTCTCTATCTCTCGATCTCTCTCTGTGACTCTCTAGAAGTCTCCTTGACTTCTTCCCCTCCGATGAGTTCTGTCTATCTTCGCCGGTTGGTTTCTCAACGGGAACCTTGATTCTTCATCATCTCTTGGTCATCTACTTACCTCTCACCGGTCCAGTGATACCCTGGGGTCCTCAGGCAAGCTCGGAACGGTTCTCTTGCCTCCCATTGTCCCATGCCACTTTTCGGCCTCCCCGACCACCTGAGTAATGGTCTACAACCTGTTCCGGCTTAAGCCGATGCCATCTTTGAGGTTCTTCCTCTTCTCTGGGTTCCACGAAACCCTTACCCTATGTTCTTCAATTTATTTTAGATCTACTCTAGATCTACAGTATTACGAAGTTTTTCTACGTTTCTTTTCTCTGAAAAAATCCTCATCTTTAAACGATCGTTCAATTTCAGAATTAGGGTTTCTTAACCCCTTTTCAAAAAACGGGTTCACTTCTAGTTTAGTGATTTCTACTGTATTTTGAACAATCCTCTTATGTTTTCATTGCTATCTGAGTTGCTAGGCTGGAAAGCCCTAATTCTTTCTAGCCCATTTTGACTATGTGTGTTTGTTTCTTGTGAAGCTATTCATGTATTCTCTGTGATTCTCGTTGTTAGGGGTCTTAATCCTCTACTGTTCTATGACCCCCTGTTTAGGGCTTCTTTGATTTAAGTGCGATTTAATGGCTATTAGGTCTGACTACTTGTTTACCTAAAGACTCCATCGATTCTATGCATCTTTCCGCAAAACTGTGACATTTTCATTGAATATATGCTTTGGTGTGTTTCTCCTATAATTATGTATTGCTTCCTTATTTGTGAGATGCTTTCCCTAGTTAGCACTGATTTCTCGAGATTTTCAGTCTCATCCGTGGTACTCTGATTGATTTTTCAGAACTAGATTGAATTCTACCTCATTTATGTGCAATATATATCTTCCTTGTTTAAAACATTCTGTATTTGGCCTGTATTATATGCCACATGAAGTTACTGCTCCAATTAGGTTAAAATCAGTCTATGAGTTGATTCCTTTTCCTTATTTAGCTATGATTGTACCGTTTGAACTTGATTCCCTAATTAGAGGAGTCTGTGTCTTTAATTGATGCTGATTGATTATTGATTCCATAATTATATACAAACTAGTACTCCTTACCTTATTTTTCTTACTCGTTTTCAGCATTATAAATACTCTATTCTTTTTTGCATAACACAATGAAATATCACTAAGCCATACACAAACACATACACACAGAGCATACTGATATCATTCTGAGTTCTCTCTTTCTCTCATACATATTCTCTTTGCTTCTCGTATTAGTTACTGATCACTCAGTCGGCTGAAAGTCAAGACTGAGTAATTACTGTTGCTCTCTTGCATCTGCATACCAATGTCCTGCTGCTCTCTTTCTTGTTCTGCATACTATTGCCCTGTTGCTCTACCTCTCTACACCTTGTTGTTCTATTCTCACTCTTGACTGGTATGTTTCTAGTTTAAGTTTACAGTATCCCAAAACAACATGTTTCAGTTCATGTTAAGATTCTTGTTATTCCTTTTGTGCTTTTACTTATGGTTCTATTTTTTACCATGTAACTAGCATGTCTCTGTGATTTCCCTTTCCCTTTAGTCTAATATGTCTCTTGCTTTCCCTTGTGTGATCCACTATGACTTTGTTTGATTCCTATGAAGCTAGCATACTTGTTTTGTCTATGTGCTTATCTTTCCTCTTATCTCAGCGTGACCCAATGTTCTCTTATATGTTTTCATCCTCTGCCTAACATCTACTACTACAAACTTGTACGCTTCCACCTAAGTGTTATATGATCTAATGTGTGACTCTGTTTGACACTTAATGCTGTTGGACTTTTGGCATGAACACTATGTGATAACTATGTTGTAACTCTAGTCTAAGGTCTAATTGTGTATAAGTCTACTTCTTCCATGTGATTTATCTGTCCCCCAGTCCCTATCCCTGCTTGTGTTTGCTTCCTGAACTCTGCATATGTTTTGAGGTGTGATTGTCCTGTTTCTTTCCTTTTTCAAATTTGTTTTTCATAAAAACAAACTCCCAGTTTGTTCTCTGGAACTATTTTCTTCCAAAACTAGTATTTCAAACTCAACTCTTTTAAACTCTATCACACCCTCACTATTCTTAGAAAATAGGTTCTGCCCCCTTTCATGTAAGCATTGCTTTGGGTATCTCTGAATACCCATTGAACTTTGATGCACAAGCCTGGTAATTCCACATTGCACTTGTTCAACATTTTTGGTAAATGTTTGGGTGCTGGTATTGGCCAGGGACCCAATGGGGCCCTAGGGAGCTTTGCCGCACCCAGACCATGGCTGTGAAACTCGAAAGAAGTGAGATTGGAAGATTGAGCCTGGTTGAAGGCCCCCTATAGAATAGCTTCTTATTTTATTCTTTACTGTAATTCAGCTATCATGGTTTGTAATAACTTGTAAACAACTGATTGGGGTTATAGTGAAATTGGGAAGGGTTATGCATGCTTAGTTTAAAGTAATGGGTAGAAAACATGCTTATAGGACTTTACTTACTTATTTGTGCAATAGATATCCTGTATAGGACATGCATCTCATATACTAGCAATCCTGTTTTTAGGCTCTTATTTCAGCCAGTTATCATACTCATTTCGTAATCATGATCCGTTAACAACCAATAAGTAATTGTCATAAAACTACTGCTGCATTCTCACTGGCATTTAGAGACCATGTTTTAGGACTATTGTGTGCATTAGACATCATGTCACTTAGCATTTTATTCTGCCCGAGTTGCAATTAGCTGAATGCATCACCAGTATGGTTAAAACCATTAATACAAGTTTGGTTGACTGTGTCCTTTTAAAACTGGGGTTAATATGCATGCTCACCCCTTTAGGGTAATTAGGCAACCTATGCTTCGCCTAGGCAAGCTTTAGGCCCTAATAAGAATCGATTAATCGTGTTCTTATCAGTTTAAGACTAATCAGCTTTTGTTTAATTTAAATTCTGCCGCTCTCATTCCTGTTGCGACTCTCTGGAGGTCACTCTTTTACTGAAAATCTCTTTATCTGGAAACCTGTTTCGTATTTATATGCTCTCACTAATTTCCTGATTCTTGCTCTATTAAGTTTTCAAATTACTGGTTTACCTTTCTACCCAGGATCACGTTATTTTGATACATGTCTAATTAAACTATTGTATTTTCAAATCTCTACTTTTCCAAACGATGTTTTAACAGTTCCCTCACCTTTACTTACTCGACTGTTTTCTTAGTTGTATTTCTGCATGTCAAACACTCTTTGGATCACTCAGTCTTTAAACTCGCGTTCTTTTAAGACCTTAAATGTGTCTGAGACGTGCTAATTACGTGTTTACTTGTGAGGGACTTGTAAGCCTCTTATTTGCCTTTGTATGTTCCCTTTATGTGAAGTCCTACTTGTTATGTATGTCGCCTAACATTTTGTCCTTTAAACTTAAGGGTTCAGCCTAGTCCTTACCTTGTAGGAATAGTGGTCCTAAATACCCTCTAGGACTTATAGGACGGGACGGGTAATAGCACGCAATAAGCATTCGTGACCAATCCACACGTTTAAATAACCTTTACGGGGTGGGAAGGGTATAATATGGAGATGATGACCGATGCGCTAATATCACGTTGCGACCACTCTTTGAGAAGTGATTGCTGGGTATTGCATTGAAGTGATCCATATTAATCATAAACCTAGGACCCCTTTTCCTTTGTTTGTCTTTGTTTGCTTTCTTTTGAATTGTTTAGACCTTTCAAATCTCTGCTCTCTTTCTACTTACTTTCACAAGTTTCAGTTTAATTGCAAGTCCTTATTTGAGTCTTGATTGTTTATTTGTAAAGTCACAATATAACATGGCCGGGAACCACACTAGTGGATCTTGAGGGGTGCCTAACACCTTCCTTCGAGATAATTTCTAGCCCTTACCCGAACTCTGATTTTCCAATTCAAAACCCTTAGTGTCCTAATGCACTTAATCATTAGGTGGCGACTCTTCAATTCCAAAAATCCAATTCCCAAACGGGAATAGAGTTGTCCTCCCAAATATTATAAACCCGATTTCGCGAGAAAAAGGGGGCGTCGACAAAGAGAAAACGCTAAAGTTTTATTTTAAAAGACTTCACTGCCCGACTCTCACACCTGCGGTGCTTGGGTCGCACCGACGCAAGCGCACGTGCGAAAAATTGACCGCTTCTGCGGAAATGATTAGGCCCGCTGGGGCCGCACATGCGAGAGGAGATTCGCTCCTGTGGAAGCTTGTCCGCATCTGCGAGAGGGCTGGACTGCACCTGCAACCCTATATGCGCACCTGCGAGCTCGCACCTGCGGTGCTTGACTCGCAGGTGCGATTACACCAGAACTGATGCAACACCAGTGTTTTCCCTAGGTCTAAAACCCCGGAACCTATCCGAAACTCACCCGAGCCCTCGGGGCTCCAAACCAAACATACATACTAACTCAAAAACATCATATGAACTTATTCGTGCGATCAAATCGCCTAACTAATACCTTTAACAACGAATTTAACATCAAAATCAAAGAAGGATCTCAAGAACACTTAAGTTCCAAATTTCGCAAATACGGGTCCGAATCACATCAAACGACCTCTGTTTCTTACCAAATTTTACAGACACAACTCAAACATCATATTGAATCTGTACCGGGCTCCGGAATCAAAATACGGGCCCGATACCATAAATTTCAAATATAATCAAATTTCCAAAAACTCTTATATTTTCAATAAAACAATTTCTTTCAAAAATTCATTTCTCGGGCTTGGGACCTCGGAATTCAATTCCGGGCATACGCCCAAGTCCCAAATTTTTCTACGGACCTTCTGGGACCGTCAAATCACAGGTCCGGATCCGTTTACCCAAAATGTTGACTGAAGTCAACTTAAATTTAATTTTAAAGGTCAAATTAACATTTTCATCACATTTAGCGTTCCGGATATACGTCCGGACCGCGCAAGCAAATCGAGGTGAGGAAAAAGGAGGCTTCTAAGGCCTCGGAACATAGAATTTGCTCGTAAATCAAGTGTTGACCCACCTTTTGGGTCATCACAATACTAATACCATAGAGTATCTATTCCTATCCGCTAGAGAATGGCGACAAACAACTTCTATGTGATATTCAAACATAGAAAGCCTACGAATGCATTCACTGCTAGAAGATCACCCACAAAGTTCTCAGCTTTTCCAAATTGAACAATGGCATATAAGACACCAGACATATGTATTGTGACAGCTTTTGTTCATTTTCAAGAAATGATTTTGATCTTACGCACTCAAAAAAAAAAAAAAATACTGTTGGAGTTGCTTTTGAACCTTTTAGTGGAGGCAACTTATATTAAAGATCAAATTATTGAGAAAAGTTGAGAAAGTCTCAAGCTTTAGAAAGTAATGGAGAAATTATGAAAGAATAGCAAGAATCTAAGAATATTAAAGTCTTTCACAGAAACCCAAAACATGAATCACCCACCTCCGCAAAGCGGAAAAAGCAATGAAGAACAAATAGTTAAACTTATTGAATTAACACGAAGATGCGAGATGGCTGGAGCAGCATAGTTTACTACCATTGAAAAGACATCAGATTCTGTATTACTTCTTTCAGGAAAACGAAACTTCAATTAGAAGCTCAAAACACGTTACCGCAACAAAGTTAACTGCACATATAATTTTTTTCCGGTTTAACAAGGTTGCCCACACATACAAAATAAGCATCTAACAAGCCGATTAACATGTCAAATGAGAAGATAAAATATTCATACCCTGAGCCTGTGATCTCCACCCACAATCTTTACACCAAAAGATGTGCTCCTCGTCATTTAGATGCTCTAATCTGTGACGATCCAAAGGGTCATCACCTGTATTCCTACCCACTCTGTACTTCTGAGGCCGTGAGAACCTCATTTGGGGTTGCCTCGATTTATGTGCGCAGTCCGGGCGCGTAGTCGGAAAGTTTAAACATGAAATTTGTGAGAAAAATAATAAATCTTGGCATTTAATTGGTTAAGTTTGACTTCGGTCAACGTTTTGGGCAAACAGACCCGGACCCGTGATTTGACGGTCCCGGAGGGTCCGTAGGAAAATATGGGACTTGGGCGTATGCCCGGAATCAAATTCCGAGGTCCCAAGTCCGAGAAATGAATTTTTATGTGAAATTGTTTTCTGAAAATAATTAAGGAATTGGAAAGTGAAATTTGATTAAAACACTGTGGTATCGGGCTCGTATTTTGGTTCCGACGCCCGGTAATAGTCTTATATATGGTTTAAGCAATTGCTGTAAAGTTTGATTGAATTTGGACATCGCTTGACGTGTTTTGGACTTAAAACTCTAAACTTGATATTTTATGGAAATTGGAAGGAAATCATGGGTCTTGAGGCCTAGTTTGATGTTTATGATGTTGTTTGGGCGACTTGATCGCACGGATGAGTCCGTAGGATATTTTTGAGTTCATATGTATGTTTGGTTTGGAGCCCCGAGGGCTCGGGTGAGTTTTGAGTAGGTCCCGGGAGGTCTTAGGCTTAGAAATATTAGATGGTTGCAGGTTCAGGGAATTGCAGACCCCCAGCGCGCCCGCGGTCGCCTCAGCGCGGACCGCGGTGGAAGCAGCACGGCCGCGATGCACTTTTGCGCGGCCCGCGTGGCTAGGTTCAGAGGGCCAGTGGTTCCAGGTCGACCAGCGCGGCCGCGTGCCTTATCAGTGCGGTCCGCGCTGGGAGATTCAGAGAGTGGGGAATTGGTCCATTCCTCCAGCGCGGCCGCGCCCCAAATCAGTGCGGTTCGCGTTGGGTGGGTTCAGAGAGGTGAATTTCCAGCTCCTCAGCGCAGCCGCGGTGCACTTTTGCGCGGTCCGCGCTGAGCCTTCAGAAGGGTATATAAGGTCGGGATTTTCAGTTATTTTTTACTTTTTCAAAACCCAAAACACAAGAGGCGATTTTCCGAACGATTCTTCTTCTCCAAAACGATTGGTAAGTGATTTCTAACTCATTTTCTTTACTCTTTAACATCTTTAAACATAATTTCAACTTCAAAACAAAGATCTTAATGGGGAAATTTGGGAATTTAGGGTAGAACCTAGGTTTTCTAAAATTGGGAGTTTTGGACCTCAATTCGAGGTCCGATTCCAAAATAACTTATATATTTGATTTCATGGGGGAATGGGTAATCGGGTTTTGGTTCGAACGTCGGGTTCTGACCATGTGGGTCCGGGGGGCATTTTTGACCTTTTGGGGTAAATTGATGAAAAAAACTATAATAGTCATTGGGTTTAAATTGTTTAGCACATATTGATAACATGAAGTCCTTATTGCATAGATTTGGTTGAGTTGGAGCCGAATTCGAGAGGGAAAGCGATTGTTGAGGATTGAATTGGCTGTTGAAGTTTGAGGTAAGTGTTTGGTTTAACCCTAGCTTGAGAGAATAGGAGTTGAATCTTGTTTGCTAATTTGCTAAGTGATCGAGTACGATGTATAGGCATGGTGACGAGTTCCTATACATTGGTGTCTAGCATGACCGTGAGTCCTTATATGTGGATTGTTTGGGTATTGTTGTGCCTTCCATGCTTAATTGATGGCTTCTATGTGTTGTAAACACCTTGTGAAGGATATTGTGATCATGGAACTTCGTGGAGCGTTGGCTCGGTTTGAAATACAAATGGTGAAAGTATATGAGATAAGAAACACTTTGGAGCTTGTGCTCGGGTGATAATGTGAACTAGGATATGAAAATGAAACAAAGGGAAGGGTAATGATTTACCGCTTGCATGGTAGTTATTGGTTATTTGTGTACCCTCGTTGGGATTTCCTTCCAATTACTTGTTTACTCCCTTGCCCTTTATTTGTGATTGTTACTTGGGTGAGGTTGAGAGATAAATAATATGGATCGGGTTGCACGCCGCAATAATGATATTTAAGGGTCGGGTTGCACGCCGCAACAAAGCTAAATGCTATTTGAGGATCGGGTTGCGCGCCGCAACAATAGTAAATGATATGGATCGGGTTGCACGCCGCAACAATGATAATTGTGGACCGGGTTGCACGCCGCAACAGTGTTGAAATATACAGGGTCGGGTTACGCGCTGCAACAGTTATCGATGCAAATGTGGTTATTATTGGTATTAGTTTCTTGTTCGTTGTCTATTATAAGTTGCCTTAGATTGTTACTTGGTATTTACCGTTAATACTGTTATCTCCCCACAACATGTTTCCCCCTCCCATACTGTTAGTTGCCTTGTACTTCGATTTCCACTGTATATTTATAACTGCACAGGTTTATGTGGTGTCCAGTCTAGCCTCGTCACTACTTCGCCGGGGTTAGGCTAGACACTTACCAGCACATGGGGTCTGTTGTGCTGATCCTACACTCTGTGCATCTTTTTGCACAGGTCCAGGTTTTGAGTAGCAGCAGCAGCAGCTTTAGCTCGGGAGCTTACCTTCAGTCCAGAGAGACCCTAGGTAGCTTGTAGGCGTCCGCGAGCCCGGCGTCTCCCTTTCATCTTTACATTTGGCTGTCATCTCATTGTAATCGAGATAAACAGATTGTATTCCTTTCAGACCTTGTATTTAGTACTCCTTAGATGTTCGTGAGTATGTGACTCCAGTCCCGGGGTAGAGATATATGTTGGAATTTCTGTATTTTTGATCAGTTATCTACATTTAAGTCTTCCGCTTATGCTTTTAATTATGTCGCCTTTATTTGATGTTGTTAACTGTTAAAAAGGAATAGGTGTTTATTGAAATTTATAATTAAGTTGACTTGCCTAGCTCCTATTATTAGGCACCATCACGACCCCCGAGGGTGGGAAATCCGGGTCGTGACAAGTTGGTATCAGAGCACTAGGTTACATAGGTCTCACAACTCACGGACAAACTTAGTAGAGTCTGACGAATCGGTATGGAAACGTCTGTACTTATCCCCCAGAGGCTTCCAAGTTAGGAAAAATCTCTCCAAGTTAGGAAACTTCTACTCTGTTTTCTCGCAGATGGCAAGAACACGCACTTCCTCATCTACAGATCAGCAGTCCGAGCCCCAGGCAGCTCCCGCTAGGGGCAGAGGACGAGGCCGTGCTAGAGGTCGAGGTAGGGGCGGAGCTCAGCCCCGAGCAGCAGCACCCGCGGCGGAGCCTCAGGTCGGCTTTGACGAGGAGGTTCCGGCCCCAGTCCCAGTAGTGCCAGTGGGCCCAACTCAGGTCCTAGAGGGGTTTATAGCTACCCCAGTTCTTCAGGACGCTTTGGTCCGGTTAGTAGGCCTCATGGAGAGCGTCACCCGAGCGGGATTGCTTCCTGTAGCAGCAACCACTTCTCAGGCTGGAGGAGGAGCCCAGACTCCTGCTACATGTACTTCAGAGCAGGTAGCTCCCCAGGGTCAGATTCCAGTAGTTTAGCCAGCTGTGGCGGTTCAGCCGGGGGTAGTTGCTCAGACCGACGATGGCGCGGCTATGTCCGCAGATGCTTTGTGGAGGCTGGACAGGTTCACCAAGCTCTTCACTACTACTTTCAGCGGTGCTTCTACTGAGGACCCCCAGGATTTCTTATATAGCTGCCACGAGGTTCTTCAGAACATGGGCATTGTGGAGTCCAATGGAGTTGATTTTGCTGCGTTCCGTTTATCTGGATCCGCCAAGACTTGGTGGAGGGAATTCTGTTTGGCCAGACCAGTAAGGTCGTCGTCTTTGACTTGGGATCAGTTTTCAGAGTTGTTTCTGGAGAAGTTTCTTCCCGTTACTCAGAGGGATGCTTATCGGAGGCAGTTTGAGCGCCTCCAACAAGGGTCTATGACGGTCACTCAGTATGAGACTCGGTTTATCGATCTAGCTCGCCATGCTCTTGTCATACTCCCCACTGAGCGGGAGAGGGTGAGGAGATTTATTGATGCTTTGATTCAGCCGATTCGTCTCCAGATGGCTAGGGAGACTGGTAGTGAGATCACTTTCAGGAGGCGGCTAATGTGGCCCGCCGAGTTGAGATGGTTCTGGCACAGGGGGGTAGCCATAGGGCAGACAAGAGACCCCGTCACTCAGGTCGTTTCGGTGGTGCCTTATCTGGAGGCAGGGATTCTTATGATAGGGGTCAGCCCTCCAGGCCTTTCCAGTCAGCCCTCCAGGTTTCTCAGGGTGCCCCAAGTGATCGTGGCTTCCGTGGGCAGTATTCTGATAAGCAGTCACTCAGTGCACCGCCAGCTCCCATCAGCGCACCGCCACTACAGAGTTTCCGTGGAGGTCATTCAGGTCGCTAGGGCCAGCCACAGTGTTCAGAGGGATGTTATGAGTGTGGCGAGTATGGTCACATCAGGAGAGCTTGCCCGAGATTGAGAGGTACTCAGTCACAGCAACAGAGTCCCCGTCCTATGATTCAGGCACCGGATGTTCCACAGCCAGCCAGAGGTGGAGGTAGAGGCCATAGAGGTGGAGGTAGAGGCCATAGAGGTGGAGCTCAGACCGCCAGGGGCTGAGGTCAGCTAGCAGCAGATCGACCTAGAGATACAGTTTAGGGTGGTGGGGCCCAGCCCCGTTGCTATGCACTTCAGGCTAGACCCGAGGCAGAGGCCTCAGATGCGGTGATCACAAGTACGGTTCTGGTTTGCGATCGTGATGCTTCAGTACTATTTGATCCAGGATCTACGTATTCATATGTTTCGTCTTATTTCGCACCATGCTTGGTCATGCCTAGTGATGCCTTGGGTATCCCTGTATATGTATCTACACCGGTGGGTGACTCTATCGTGGTCGACCGAGTCAATCGTTCGTGTGTTGTAGTGATTGGGGGTCTTGAGACCCGTGTAGACTTGTTGCTCTTAGATATGGTTGACTTTGATATCATTCTGGGTATGGATTGGTTATCACCCTATCACGCTATCTTGGACTGCCATGCAAAAACTGTGACATTAGCTTTACCGGGTATGCCTCGCTTAGAGTGGAGAGGGACTCCAGGTCATTCTACCCGTAGAAGGCTCGACGCATGGTCAAGAAGGGGTGTCTGGCCTATTTGGCCTATGTTCGTGACTCCAGTGCTGAGGTCCCTCCCATAGATTCTGTGCCTATTGTTCGGGAGTTTCCCGATGTTTTTCCTTCAGACCTGCCGGGTATGCCACCCGACAGGGATATTGATTTCTGTATCGATTTGGCTCCGGGCACCCAGCCCATTTCTATCCCACCATAACGTATGGCCCCGCCGGAGCTGAAGGAGTTAAAGGACCAGTTGCAGGATTTGTTAGATAAGGGTTTCATTAGACCCAGTGTTTCGCCTTGGGGCACGCCAGTGTTATTCGTCAAGAAGAAGGATGGGTCGATGCGAATGTGTATAGATTACCGGCAATTGAACAAGGTAACGATTAAGAATAAGTATCCACTACCGAGGATTGATGATCTGTTCGACCAGCTTCAGGGTGCCAGGGTATTTTCCAAGATTGACTTGAGATCTGGCTACCACCAGTTGAGGATTAGGGCATCCGATGTCCCTAAGACAGCTTTCTGTACCCGATATGGGCATTACGAGTTCTTGGTCATATCGTTTGGGTTGACCAATGCCCCAGCATCATTCATGGAGTTGATGAACCGTGTGTTCAGGCCATATTTGGACATGTTCATGATAGTCTTTATTGATGATATTTTGGTGTACTCCCGCAGCCAGGAGGAGCACGAGCAGCACCTTAGAGTGGTTCTTCAGACTCTGAGGGATAGTCAATTATACGCCAAGTTCTCCAAGTGTGAGTTCTGGCTGAGTTCAGTAGCATTTCTGGGTCACGTTGTATCAGCTGAGGGTATTCAGGTGGACCCGAAGAAGATAGAGGCAGTCAAGAACTGGCCTAGACCAGCATCAGCGACGGAGATTTGGAGTTTCTTGGGGTTAGCAGGCTACTACCGTCGGTTTGTGGAGGGGTTTTCATCTATTGCAGCCTCGATGACCAGGTTGACCCAGAAGGGTGCCCAGTTCAGATGGTCGAACGAGTATGAGGCGAGCTTTCAGAAGCTCAAGACAGCTCTGACTACGACACCGGTGTTGGTTTTGCCCACAGGATCTTATGATGCTTCCCATATTGGACTTGGTGCAGTATTGATGCAGGATGGCAAGGTTATAGCCTATGCTTCGAGGCAGTTAAAGATTCATGAGAAAAACTATCCAGTGCATGACTTAGAGCTGGCAGCCATTGTTCACGCCTTGAAGATTTGGAGGCACTATTTGTATGGCGTGACATGTGAGGTGTTCATTGACCACAAGAGCCTTTAGTACTTGTTCAAGCAGAAGGAGTTGAATTTGAGGCAGAGGAGGTGGTTGGAGTTGTTGAAGGATTATGATGTCACTATTTTATATCATCCGGGGAAGGCCAATGTGGTGGCCGACGCATTGAGTAGGAAGTCGGCCAGTATGGTAAGTCTTGCTTATATTCCAGTCAGTTAGAGGCCGTTTGCTTTGGATGTTCAGGCTTTAGCCAATCAGTTCGTGAGACTGGATGTTTCCGAGCCCAATCGTGTGTTAGCTTGCACGTTCGCTCGTTCTTCATTATTGGAGCGTATCTGTGATCGGCAGTTGGATGATCCCCATTTGTGTGTCCTTAGAGACACGGTACAGCGAGGGGGTGGCAAGCAGGTCACCCTAGATGCGGATGGAGTTTTGAGATTGCAGGGGCGAGTTTGTGTGCCCAATGTGGATGGGCTTCGAGAGTTGATTTTAGAGGAGGCCCACAGCTCCAGGTACTCTATTCACGGGCGCCGCGAAGATGTATCAGGACTTGCAGCAGCATTATTAGTGGCGTAGGATGAAGAAGGATATCGTGGCATATGTAGCTCGTTGTTTGAATTGTCAGCAGGTTAAGTACGAGCATCAGAGGCCTGGTGGTTTACATCAGAAGATTGAGCTTCCCGAGTGGAAATGGGAGCGGATTACCATGGATTTTGTTACTGGACTTCCGTTGACTCGGAAGAAGTTTGATGCGATATGGGTTATTGTTGATAGGCTGACCAAGTCAACACATTTCATTCCTGTAGCAGTCTCCTATTCTTCTGAGAGATTTGCCGAGATCTATATTCGGGAGATTGTTTGCCTTCATGGTGTGCCCGTGTCTATCATTTTGGATCAGGGTACGCAGTTTACCTCACGCTTCTGGAGAGAAGTTCAGCGAGAGTTGGGCACACGGGTAGACTTGAGCACAACATTCCATCCCCAGACGGATGGTCAGTCCAAGCGGACTATTCAGATTTTGGAGGATATGCTCCGAGCTTGTGTTATTGATTTTGGAGGTTCGTGGGATCAGTTCTTGCCTTTGGCGGAGTTTGCTTACAACAACAGCTACCAGTCGAGCATCCAGATGGATCCTTACGAGGCTTTATATGGTAGGCGATGTCGGTCTCCGGTTGGATGGTTTGAGCCGGGAGAGGCTCGGTTGATAGGTACAGATTTGGTTCAGGAGGCCTTGGACAAGGTCAAGATCATTCAGGACAGACTTCGTTCAGCTCAGTCTAGGCGAAAGAGCTATTGAGATCGTAAGGTTCGAGACGTAGTTTTCATGGTTGGTGAGCGGGTATTGCTCCGTGTGTCGCCTATGAAGGGCGTGATGAGATTTGGGAAGAAGGGCAAGCTTAGCCCTAGGTTCATTGCCCCGTTTGAGATTCTCGATCGAGTGGGAGAGGTGGCTTATAGACTTGTATTGCCGCCTAGCTTATCAGCCGTGCATCCAGTTTTCCACGTATCCATGCTTCGGAGGTATCACGGCGATCCTACCCATGTGTTAGACTTCAGTACTGTCCAGTTGGACAAGGACTTATCCTATGAGGAGGAGCCGGTAGCTATTCTGGACCGGCAGGTTCGTCAGTTGAGATCCAAGAGTTTTTCTTCTGTTCGTGTTCAGTGGAGAGGTCAGCCCCCTGAGGCATCGACCTGGGAGTCCGAGTCTGATATGCGGAGCCGTTATCCCCACCTTTTCCCCGACTCAGGTACTTCCTTCTTTTGTCCATTCGAGGATGAACGGTAGTTTTAGAGGTGGAGAATGTGATGACCCAAAGGGCCATCACCTGTATTCCTACCCACTCTGTACTTCTGAGGCCGTGAGAACCTCATTTGGGGTTGCCTCGATTTGTGTGCGTAGTCTGGGCACGTAGCCGGAAAGTTTAAACATGAAATTTGTGAGAAAAATAATAAATCTTGGCATTTAATTGGTTAAGTTTGACTTCGGTCAATATTTTGGGCAAACGGACCCGGACCCATGATTTGATGGTCCCGGAGGGTCCGTAGGAAAATATGGGACTTGGGCGTATGCCCGGAATCAAATTGCGAGGTCCCAAGTCCGAGAAATGAATTTTTATGTGAAATTGTTTTATGAAAATAATTAAGGAATTGGAAAGTGAAATTTGATTAAAAGACTATGGTATCGGGCTCGTATTTTGGTTCCGACGCCCAGTACAAGTCTTAAATATGGTTTAAGCAATTGCTGTAAAGTTTGGTTGAATTTGGACGTCGCTTGACGTGTTTTGGACTTAAAACTCTAAACTTGATGTTTTATGGAAATTGGAAGGAAATCATGGGTCTTGAGGCCTAGTTTGATGTTTATGATATTGTTTGGGCGACTTGATCGCACGGATGAGTCCGTAGGATGTTTTTGAGTTCATATGTATGTTCGGTTTGGAGCCCCGAGGGCTCAGGTGAGTTTTGAGTAGGTCCCGGGAGGTCTTAGGATTAGAAATATTAGATGGTTGCAGGTTCAGGGAATTGCAGACCCCCAACGCGCCCGCGGTCGCCTCAGCGCGGACCGCGGTGGAAGCCGCGCGGCCGCGATGCACTTTTGCACTGTCCGCGTGGCTAGGTTCAGAAGGCTAATGGTTCCAGGTCGACCAGCGCGGCCGCGTGCCTTATCAGTGCGGTCCGTGCTGGGAGATTCAGAGAGTGGGGAATTGGTCCATTCCTCCAGCGGCCGTGCCCCAAATCAGTGCGATCTGCGCTGGGTGGGTTTAGAGAGGGTGAATTTCCAGCTCCTCAGCGCGGCCGCGGTGCACTTT
This sequence comes from Nicotiana attenuata, assembly GCF_001879085.1. Taxonomy (NCBI): domain Eukaryota; kingdom Viridiplantae; phylum Streptophyta; class Magnoliopsida; order Solanales; family Solanaceae; genus Nicotiana; species Nicotiana attenuata. The sequence goes on along the minus strand of NW_017671642.1, from coordinate 222,094 downwards.
TGCGCGGTCCACGCTGAGCCGTTGAAGTTTAAGATAAGTGTTTGGTTTAACCCTAGCTTGAGGGAATAGGAGTTGAATCTTGTTTGCTAATTTGCTAAGTGATCGAGTACGATGTATAGGCATGGTGACGAGTTCCTATAAATTGGTGTCTAGCATGACCGTGAGTCCTTATATGTGGATTGTTTGGGTATTGTTGTGCCTTCCATGCTTAATTGATGGCTTCAATGTGTTGTAAACACCTTGTGAAGGATATTGTGATCGTGGAACTTCGTGGAGCGTTGGCTCGATTTGAAATACAAATGGTGAAAGTATATGAGATAAGAAACACTTTGGAGCTTGTGCTCGGGTGATAATGTGAACTAGGATATGAAAATGAAACAAAGGGAAGGGTAATGATTTACCCCTTGCATGGTAGTTATTGGTTATTTGTGTACCCTCGTTGGAATTTCCTTCCAATTACTTGTTTACTCCCTTGCCCTTTATTTGTGATTGTTGCTTGAGTGAGGTTGAGAGATAAATAATATGGATCGGGTTGCACGCCGCAACAATGATATTTGAGGGTCGGGTTGCACGCTGCAACAAAGCTAAATGCTATTTGAGGATCGGGTTGCGCGCCGCAACAATAGTAAATGATATGGATCGAGTTGCACGCCGCAACAATGATAATTGTGGACCGGGTTGCACGCCGCAACAGTGTTGAAATATACAGGGTCGGGTTGCGCGCCGCAACAGTTATCGATGCAAANACGGGTTGGTCGCGCCGCAACAGTATCGATGCAATAGTGGTTAGTTATTATAAGTTAGCTTACGATGTACTTTGGGGGGGGGGGGTGTGTGTGTTTGTTTAAGGAAAAGCTTAAAATAAACATAAAAATCAAATCTTTATTCAAGAAATAAATTGGGGTCACTTACAAGATGAACAGGAGCTCTAATACACTCATAATTAAGTACTAAGACTCTTATCAACGTTCATTATGCTGACCATCGCCAACGGCTCAGACAACCTTGTACCAAGAAAGCTGAAAGAAGTCGAACAGAACAAAAAGAACACAGGGAAGGTGTGAAATGCGAAGATTCAGAAAGGTCCCAAAGACACTGCCATTGGTGCCTCAAAATGGGAATGGTCCAAAACTCCAAATTCGATCTAGTGTTCTTTTTTCTCCCTGTCATCCACATCTCTAACCTTGAAAAGTGTTATGATGTGTCATAATTTGGTGACCAAACTTTTAAGATCGCTAGTTAAAATATATTTATAATTTATAGTAATATTTTAAAAGATTAGTCAATTTATCTAAACTTCAAGATTAAGGGTGTGTTTGGTATAACGGAAAATATTTTCCGTGGAAAATATTTTCTTGGATAACAAATAGTAATCTTATTCATTTTTCGGTGTTTGGTATGCAAATTAAGGAAAATAACTTCTCAAGAGTATTCATAAATAATTTAGATATAATAAACATGAAGCCATAAACTTTCAAACCAACAACCTTCCGGACCCACAAATTTCATAAACTTTCGAACCGCTAAACTTTCAAAACCGCGGAATTTCGAACCCGTAAACTTTATAATTTCTAAACCCGTAAACTTCCAAACAAATAAACCCCCGAACTCATAATTTTGAAACTTGTAAAATTTTGAGCCTTTAATCCGATAAATAATAAAATTAAAAACTGAAAAAATATATTTTTAAAAAAAAATTTTTAGGGGGGGGGGGGGGGGGTTGGGGGGGTCGGGGGGCGGGTCGGGGTGGGGACGTAAAACGTAAAAAAAAAAACCAAAAAAACGAAACGTTAAAAACTTTAAACTAAAAAAAAACGTAAAAAAAAAGTTTTTTTTTTAACGTTTTTTTTTCGGTCGGGGGACGGGGGGGGTAATTTTTTAGGGGTTTGGGGGGTTGGGGTTGGG
>NW_017671642.1:219630-220169 GCF_001879085.1 Nicotiana attenuata | reverse complement strand
GGTGCAGAAAAATGAAAAAACGAAAATTTGAAATCGCAATTTTTTTTTTTTGCGGGGGAGGGGGGGATGGAGGGGTAGTAGGGTGGATGGTAACGGAAAAACTGAAATTTAAAAAAAAAAAAAAAGAAAAAAACATTTTTTGGAGAGCTGGTGGGGTAGGTTGGTGAGGGTGGGGAAATTGAGAAGGAGGTTTGAAAAATGTTTTCCCTTCTTTTGACAAGGAAAACATTTTCCTCCAATTGGAGAAAAATGAATTGATAAGGAAAATATTTTCCAAAACATTTAAGCCAACCAAACATGGAAAAATTGGAAAACATTTTCCGAAAAGTATTTTCCTTCATACTAAACACACCCTAAGTATCTTAAATTTTTAAATATAAGATTTATAGCCTGTTTGGCCAAGCTGCAAAGATCAGCTTATTTTGAGAAGTGCTTTTTTTCAAAAGTGTTTTTCTCAAAAGTACTTTTAGTGAGAAGCAGTTTGTGTTTGGCTAATTAGTTTGAAAAACACTTTTGAGCAGCAATTAGTGTTTGGCCAA
>NW_017671642.1:138997-219592 GCF_001879085.1 Nicotiana attenuata | reverse complement strand
AACAAAAAAAAACAGAAACTTAAATTACAAAAAAAAAGTAAATTTTTTTTTTTCGTGCGGGGGAGGGGGATTGGGGTGGGTGNTTTCTTCTGCTTCTCCAAAACTGCTTTTGCTTCTCCTCAAAAGCACTTTTTTTCCTTCCAAAAGCTTGGCCAAACACCTCAATTTTTTGCCAAAAGTATTTTTGGCAAAAAAAAAAAGTACTTTTGGCCAAAAAGAAGCTTGGCCAAACAGGCTATTAGTATCCTTAATTTTTGAGCTGCTAATTAAAAATTCAGAAAATAAGATTTGAACTTTACAGATTTAAACTCTAGAACGTTGAATTTGAGCGAAATTGACTAATTTTTAAATATATTATAAAGTGTGAATATAGTTTAAATAACATACTTAAAATGGTTATGTGGTGTCATTTCCACCTAGTTAGGGGTGCCTAGGCTGAGCCCAGGCCCAAGAATTGGGTTGCGTATTGGGAACTTTTAGCATGTTATGCGATCAATGTGTTAACATTACCTGTTTTTATTTGTCTTTCAATTTCGTTTGATATTAAATTTATTGTAGACTTGAAAATATGAAGGATACATTCTCATTTCTAGGTATTTTGACAACTTATTTTTCCCCGTAGACCTTATCTCTCTCATTTGTTACCAACTATGAAGGTCGTATATTTCTTTTGGTAATTGAAATTTTTTCTTTTAAAGTGTCTTTTGTTAAGATGGGAAGCTTTCGCATAACTGATAAAGTTGTTGTCATGTGACTAGGAGGTCATAGGTTCGAGCCGTGAAAATAGCCTCTTGCAGAAATGCAGGGTAAGGCTGCATACAATATACTCTTGTGGTCCGGCCTTTCACCGAATCCGCATATAGCAGGAACTTAAGCACCAAATTTCCCCCTTTTTAGGCCTAATTTTTTTTTTAAGATTAAGACGTCTGAATCTGAATATACGTCTAAAATGTTAAGATGTGTATTCAGATCTGAATATTAAATGATTGAGACTGTTTGATTTTTTACATCTGGATGTATAAAATTTACGTTTATTTGAAAATTAATAAACATAAATTTCAAATAAAATACTAATTAATCTAATATTCCATCAATAAAATATATAGCTTTTTAAATATAATAGTTGTTGGTGGTGATGGCTAATGGTAGTACTTGTGAATGCCGATTAAAAGTGGTGGTTGATGGAAGATTTAGTTGATGGTGGTAGTTTGGAGTAGTAGCTAGCGGTGATTGGTAGTGGTAGCTATTATAATTGAGGATGTGTGACGACCCAAAGGGGTCATCACCTGTTTTAAATGAATTCTGTGCTTTCGAGGCCTTGAAAACCTCATTTAGAGTCGCCTCGATTTATGTGCGCAGTCCGGGCGCGTAGCCGAAAAGCTTAAATGTGAAATTCTATGAAAAATTGCTAAATTTTGGTGTTAAAATGAATAAATTTGACTTTGGACAATATTTTTGGTAAAAGGACCCGGACACATGATTTGACGGTCCCGGAGGGTCCGTATGAAAATATGGGACTCGAACGTATGCCCGGAATCGAATTCCGAAGTCTCGAGCCTGAGAAACGAATTTTTAAAAGAAATTGTTTTTCAGAAATTGTTAAGGAAAATTGAAATGGTATTTGATTAGAACGTGTTGGTATCGGGCCCGTAATTTGGTTTCATGCCCGCTACAAGTCTTATATGTGCTTTAAGTCATTTCTCTGAAATTTAGTTGAAAACGGACGTCGTTTGACGTGATTCGGACCTAAATTGGAAAATTTGAGGTTTTATGAAGTTTGAAAGAATTTTTGGATTTTGAGGTTTAATTCGATGTATGATGTTGTTTTGGCGATTTGATCGCACGAATAAGTTCGTAGGATGTTTTTGAGGTTGTGTATATATTTGGTTTGGAGCCCCGAGGGCTCGGGTGAGTTTTGGATAGGCCACGGGTTGCATTTTTGAACTTGAAAATTAGGTGGTATCATCTGACCTGCAGGCTTGCTCGCAAATGCGAAGGTTTTCTCGCAAATGCGAGATAGCCCAGACTTGACCCTCCATCGCAAATGCGATAAGAAACTTCGCAAATGCGAAGATGCCCATGATGGCTAGGGATCGCAAATGCGGAACTGGGACTGTTGCAAATGCGACATTTTTGGTCGCAGATACGAAGTCCCCCATTTTGTTCAGTGTTCGCAAATGCGAACTTCACTTTGCAATTCCCACATCTGAGGGTCGGGGTTCGCAATTGCGAACCCCTGTTTGCAATTCCCATATCTGAGACCTGCATTTTTACACTTAACCGATTTTGAACTTCATTTTTCATATTTTCTCAAACCCAAACACACTTAGGCGATTTTTCAAGGATTTCTTCTTCTCCAAATCAATTGTAAGTCATTTTTAACTAACTTCCTTCAATTTTTAACATCTTTTAACATGATTTCAACTTCAAATCAATGATTTTCATGGGTAAAATTGGGTGTTTTGGGTAGAACCTAGGTTTTTCAAAAATTGGGGATTTGGACCTCAATTTGAGGTCCGATTTCAAAATAAATTATATATTTGAGTTCGTGGGGGAATGGGTAATCGGGTTTTGGTTCGAACCTCGGGTTTTGACCAGGTGAGCCCGGGGGCGATTTTTGACTTTTTGGGTAAAACTTTGGAAAACTCATTTTCATGCATTGGGGTTGATTCATTTAGTGTTTATTAATGTAATTAAGTAATTTCCCATTAGATACGAGCGAATTGGAGGTGGAATCACGGGGTAAAGCTATAATTGAGGCTTGAGTTGTATTCAAGGCATTGAGGTAAGTGTTTGGTCTAACCCTAGCTTGAGGGATTAGGAGTTGAGTCTTATTTACTAATTGCTTCTTGTTGAGTACGACGTATAGGCATGGTGACGAGTATCTATACGTTGGTGTCGAGCATGACCGTGAGTCTCAAATTGATAGTTGTTGTATTCTTAAATGATACTTCGGATGCTTTAAATTGATACCCTTGATATTGAATACAGATTTAGTTTATTCTCGTGGACTTTATTTATGCTTGAGTACTGGTATTAATCGAGTTGAGTAAGAGTTGAGCTAGGATTTGGTTATAGCTGATTCTCCCTTGCCGGGACGGTTATTTTGGTATTGTTGTTCCCTTTCCGGAAAATTATTATTATATTGCTTTGTTTTCCTTGCCAGAATTTTTATTGTGACATTGTGATGAATTGAAATGGGAGCGGGTGGTACACCTACCACGAGATTTGTTGAAATGGGAGCGGGTGGTACGCCTACCACGAGATTTGATAAAATGGGAGCGGGTGGTACGCCTACCACAAGATATTGATTGAAATGGGAGCGGGTGGTATGCCTACCACAAGATATTGACTGAAATGGGAGCGGGTGGTACACCTACCACAAGATATTTTGATGAAATGGGAGCATGTGGTACGCCTACCACGAGTTATGATGAAATGGGAGCGGGTGGTATACCTACCACGAGATTTGATGAAATGGGAGCGGGTGGTACGCCTACCACAGAAACATTGAGAAATGGGATCGGGTTGCACGCCCGCAACGAGATGTGTACCGACAGTGAAATCTGCTTTTATTTCCTTTATCCGTATTAGAGTTAATTTATTAATGTTCCTTATTATTCTCTTGAATTTCTGTATTATCTGTTATCCCCGAAGCATGTTCCCCTCCCATTTAAAATGTTTATTCTTGTTATTTTCCCGCTGTAAATATATATAACTACATAGGTTTATGTGGTAGTCCTGTCTAGCCTTGTCACTACTTTGCCGGGGTTAGACTAGGCACTTACCAGCATATGGGGCCAGTTGTGCTGATGCTACAGTCTGTGCTCTTTTGCACAGATCCAGGTGTCGGAGCAGGTTTCGGTGCGCAGCAGTAGTCAGGGAGCTGACCTTCAGTCCACGAGACTCCGAGGTAGCCTTGCTGGCGTCCGCAAGCCCGACGTCTCTTCTTTCAGTTTTCATGTTCTGTTGACATTTGTATTCGAGACAGACTATGTCCTTTATTTCAAACTCTTATTTGTAGTAATCCTAGACAGTCCGTATATTGTTGTGACACCAGGTGCTAGGTAGAGACTTGTATTGGCTTTCTAGACGCTGTTTCTATATTTAGTTCAGACTTCCGCTAAATTTTACTATTTTGTTGTCTTTTTAACTGCTTATTCATTGATAATTTAATTGTTTAATCATGTATAAAATAAGATAGGTTAATATTCGCAAAGGTTCTTGGCTTGCCTAGCTACCATGAGTAGACGCCATCACGACCCCCGAGGGTGGGAAATCCGGATCGTGACAGGATGATGGTGGTGGGTGGTGATAGTTAATAATGACGGGTGGTGGTGGTGGTAGTTGTGATTGAGGAAGATGGTGGTGAGTGGTAGTAGTTTATAATGATGGACAACGCCAGCTATGGTTGTTGATGGTGATGGAGTGGTTAGTTGTGGTAGTTGAGGTGGATGGGTGTTGGTTGTCGCAGAGAATGATGGTGGTGGGGATGGTGGGTGGTAGTAGTTGACAATAGTGGCGGATATGATTGAGGATGATGGTGGTGGTGGTTGAGTATGGTGGTGGTGGGTGGCATGGTGATAGTTGATAATGGTAAGCGGTGACAGCAGTTAATAATGAAAATGGATGATAGTATCTTAATGAAATTAAATCTCTGTTATAGATCTTAATCAAACAGACCTATTCAGACGCATTAAGTGGTTGTGAAGTAAAAAAATAATATTTAACGATTAAGATCTAAATTATTAAGATTCAGACTTTAAAAACAAACACTTTACGGTAGCAACCTAACATATAAACAACCTATCAATCACCATGATATAAGCAATAGTATCCTTTTAAATTTAGAAGTTACATGCTCATACTTTAGCTGAGGGTTTAAAAGATGCTATCATGTAAAAACTTCTGTTGTGCTTGAATTATAAAGACTGCAGTAGTTTATCAATGCAATTAACACATATTCTAATCAAAACTCCCCCCGGTTCATAATAAGTGACCAATTTGCTTTTTTATTTTAGTCCTAAATAAGTATCCATTTATATAACCAAGAAACAAGTAAATTTATTTTTCCAAAATTACCCTCATGTACGTATTCCTAAAAAAACTTTTACTCCTCACATTAACTATGCTGCAACATTTAATTAAGGGTAGTTTAGTCATACTAACAACTTTTGTCTAAAATTTAGTATTTCCTTAATGGGTGTGCCAAAAATAAATTGGTCACTTATTGTGGACCGGAGAGAGTATTAAACTTATATTTTTATATTTAAATTACTTTCTCTAAACATAAAAAATTATTGAAAAAGTATTTCAAAAATCTTAATAGGAAAAATCTCGTTTCATGTGTTTCTTTCACATAAATGTATAAAACATAAATATATTGCCTTTAAACTTGTTTAAAATTTTAACAAATATTTCTTACATACATGGTTTGATGTTCCAGAACCACAAAATATAGGACAGATGAAGAGAATTGCTATTTTTTACCAATATCACAATAACAAAAAATGAGCAGCAAATGTGATGGTTCAACATGTAAACCAAATAAATTTATAATCTTTTATAAATGAGTATGCAAACCAACAAACAAAGAGTGCCTCATAATAATTAATTTTTGTTCTGAGTAAATTGTTGAACTATATATCTCTACTTTGGTTTTTCATACTCTAAATTCCAAACAAAATGAGATATTACAAAGGGGAAGCACTGTCGAAAGAAGTGATTTTGTCTTATCCTTTTTTATTTTAAGTTTTGATCACCTTAAACTCAAAAAAGCCTAAACTTTCAAATACTAAGGAAAACATTCCGTGCAAATGAGCTTTTGCTTGCCTTTTTTAAAAGTTTTTATCCTCGTAAATTTTAACCATAAATCCAAAAAGTTAAACCTTAAAATATGAGATATTTAGAGAAGAAAACATGTTCTAAAAGAAATTTTGGTTTACTTTTCTGAGCCAATGTCAGGACCCCTCCCAGCAGGACGAGGTAAGGTACGCTTCCTTTTGGTTTTAACTGACTATTTTTCTAAATGAGTGGAAGTAGGTGCATACACACAAATACGAGAGCAAGAAGTTATCGCGTTCATATGGAAAAATATAATATGTCGCTTGTCGCGCTACCTTTTTCTCGCAAAATCGGGTTCATGACATGTGGAAAGACAATTGGTTCCCTTTTGGAAATTGGGTTTAAGAGAATTGAAGAGTCGCCACCTAATGATTTAAGTGAATTAGGATACCAAGAAGGGTTTTGTTTGGATAACCAGAGATTGGGTAAGGGCTTGAAATTATTCCAAGGGGACACTAGTGTGGTTCCCGGCCAAGCTATTATTGTGACTTAAGGTTCAAATAACATATAGACAAATAAGGCTTCAAATAAGAGGGGATTTTTACATAGAAGTTAGAAATAGACAAAGTCGAAAAGCATTGAAAGCGTTGATTTAGAAGAAAACATTTTAAAAGGTTAAAAGAAACAAAGAACAAAGGAAAGAGGGTCCTAGGTTTATTAATAATATGGATCACCCCGCACAACACCCGGTAATCACTTATACACGAGGTGTTATCGCGTGGTCATCATATCCATATCTACCCTTTCCCACCCTTTAAGGTATTAAAGCGCGGAATAGTCTCGTTTACTTATTGCATGCTATTACCCGCCGTAAATCTATCAATCCCAGAGTTATTTGGGATTACTAATCCTAAAAGGAGGGGACATTGGCTTATTTGTGGTTTCAAAAAGGTTAAAATACTAAGGCGACAATCAAAACACATATAGCAAGTTTGGGGGAGAGCATATAAACAAATAATAAGGCTCAGACAAACCTCCTTAAACCAGAGAAAACACATAGTTTAGCATGCCTTACACGTACTGTTTAAGGTCTAAATAAAACTTAAAAGGAATTGGTGGCAGACTGATTTATTACATAGTTTAGATAAGAAGCCCGAATCAGGCCTGCTTGCTGGTTGTAGTTAATAAAATCTTATTTAGTTTATAAGTTTATCCTAAGGCTTGCCTAAATGATAGACGAAACCTATAGGTATGATATCTATTGATTTCAGAAACAAAAGAAGAAAACTGATTGCAGATTGATTTAGGTAAAAAGAAAGTTGCCAGTTAAAAATGAGCACAAGTTCTGCCATTGGTAATGCGTTATTACTACCGGTTTTAAACTTATAAACGAGTGAAGCGATTCAGATTTGAATTAGAACCCCTATAGGCATGCTTTCTATGTGTTTGCCAACTTAAAACATTGTTATAGACATAGAAGCATGTAGAAATTCTACAACATGGTATCTAAACGTTGCGTGATACCTAATTACATTTTTTGTTATTAGGGCCTATAGATAAGTTTGCCTAGTGAAAGACGGGTATGCAAGAATCAGAAAACACCTATAGGCATATTCTCTACATGCGTGTGCAGAAGCTATAGACATAATATCTACATGAAAGTACAGAATCCCTATATTCATGGTATCTAAATGAGAATGCAGAATCCCTATATTCATGGTATCTAAATGAGAATGCAGAAGTTCTTATATTCATGGCAACTATATGAGAATGCAGAAATTCTTATAGAAATGGTAACTATATAAAAATGCATAAGTCTTATAGGCATGGTAACTACATGAGATGCAGAAATCTTATAGGCATGGTAACTACATGAGATGCAAAAATCTTATAGGCATGTAACTACACGAGAAATGCTGAAATTAGAGATTCCTGTAGGCAAGTCATCTACCCTTTTACATGCATAGTTGTCCCTCCCTCTTCACTAAACATCCCCAAAAGTTTATTACAAATTTTATTACAGCCCAAAGAGAATAAAGAAAAATACATCAGAAATTAAAAATTACAACCTAGGAGAGCCTGATTCAGACTTCCTGTCTAAAGTATGAAATAAACCATCTCCAAAGATCAGATTTCAAAAGTCTTTCTCTCATTTGGGGTGTGTCAGCGTTCCCTAAGAGCCTCATGGACTCTGGGCAGTGCTTACACCCCAAATACATTACCAAACCGGGACAACAGTGCAGTGTGGAAGGGGCAGCCCTCAGGTGTCCAAGTTCAGAGGGAACTCAAGGTCCCAAGGCAAGGCTCACAAGAGGGGGGGCAGAACTTAGGAACTAAGAGAGAGTGCAAGTGCAGGAATGGAATTCTGAAAGGGGAAAGGGAAAAGGGGAATAACATAAAATAAGCACACACAAGGGTATAAGGGGAGTGGGGAATTTGCAAGAACAGAAGGAGAGCAAGCTGGTGGGCATACTCAGCTATGGGAGATGCTGGCACACCCTCCAGCCTGTTTAGAGGTTGAGGTTCAAAACTCAGTTCATGGACAACAACTCATATTGACATGCCCTAAGTCACCACTCACAAACGCACAGGGGTAATGGGGTAGGGAGCAAAGATTCATAAAAGAAACAGACAGTAGAACATAGGCATACTAAGCTAAATATCAAACTCTACAGAAAATAATAAAGTAGACATGGATACAAAAACTGTAAGTTAACACATTGGGGATGATGCTGAAACTTAAATTAGAACATACCTGTTTCAAAAAAACAAGTAGAAAAGGCAGTAGTCTTGTAAAAGCCAAAGTGTAAACAGGAAGACAAAATACTATAAGTGTGAGTTCAGAAGAGATTGCGAAATTGTGAGGTCTGAAGTGTGTTAATCGTGTGTGGAGGATTATTAAAAATCGTGTGTGCTTTGTATTAAAGAGTCATGTATTTATAGTGTGAAAGTCATGAGAAAATAAGGTAAGAAAATAATTGAAGACTGATTGTAAACAATTACATAAGACACCCTTTAATTAAGGGATTCAGATTCAAACGGGTAAAACCATTTAAGGAAAGAATTAAATAAACACTTTGTGTAAAACATGCAATTCAGGGAAAATACATAAAGGTTATTTAAGGACAGGGTTTTGACAATACACGGTTTGTGCAAATAAGGCAAGGGAATCAATTAACAGCCAGTAAATCACAGAGGTCTGAAATTTGGTATGAATGAACCGAGTCATAAAAGGTGAAGAAGGGTTTTACCTAAGTCGAGTCACATGAGAAAAGCTAGAAAGAAATCAATCAAGCTATATTCAGAAGGAAGTTTACACTAATTGCAAATTTGAAAACCATTTAGAGGAAAATTCATTATATATAAGGAGCATGTGAGCATGAAAGAAAACTGTCGTGTAGTCCAGTGTAGAAAAGTTTAGTGAAAAGTTCAGCATTGTATGTAAACAAATGTCCTACTCAATTCAGAGACCCAAGTCAGTTTGGCAGAGTTAAGGGTTCTAAAATAAAACCATAGTTCGAGCAAACCAGAAAGCAAAGAGGAGAGGGCAAGCAAATTGAGTCGAGACATGTGTAGAGGTTTCAGAAGAGAACTGAAGCTTCTAACATGCTTCTTTCAGGACTCATGATGCAAACCAGTAGAGGGATTCAAAGAACATAATGGGAAATAGTAGAAGAAACATGCTTTTTAGAAGAAACTTAATCAAGGTTCAGTAGGGGAAAAATAGTAAAGAACACAGTAGAAATGTATAGTATAGCAGGACATAGTAGAAGAAATACCAAAACATAGTAGAAAGCATATGCGAACATAATATGGAAAACATGGTAGAAGAAACACAAGCCTGGAGCATATAGAACACAGTAGAGAACATTCAAGAACGGAGTATAAAACTTATTAAAAGAACATACAAGAACATGCTAAAGAAAAAGCACAAGAACACAGTAGAAAGCATACGAGAACAGATGTAGGAAACACAGTAAGAGAACAGTAGAGGCAAATACACACGAATGACAAAGAAGGAAAATCATAAAACACTTAAACACTTTCCAGAAAATCCTAAATCGGAAAAGAAGGGTTTTGAAAGTAATTTTCAAAAGAGAAATTAGGGAAATCATTTGAAAACTCAAGTAGAGCATAGATACATAACATATCTAAAAAGAATCGGAGAAAACCTCGAAAGGTTAGGGTTTCAGAAGAACCCTAGAATGAGAAGGCTTTGAAAAGTCATCGATCTGAGTCGGAGAGGTCGGAATCAGACTCAAACCACTATAGTACGCCGGAGCAAGGCTGGAGATGACCAGAAAACCTTGAATCGCTAGAGGCCTGGGTGCAAACCTTTGAGGTCTGGCCTCAAATCTTCTGGTATCAAGTGTGTAAGAGCAAGGGGAGGTGAGTGTAGGACCCTCACAGCTCGGGAATTCATGGTTTCCGGTGGGTTTCACGGTGGAGGTGGTAGGAGACGATTAGGGTTCCAAGATTGTTCGAGAGAGTTTGAGAGAATGGGGTGTTTATAGGCGACTGATTAAGTGAAATGATTTAGGGTTGAGGGGTTTGGGAAATTAAAAAGGAATGGCGGGATCATGGTCGTTGATCATTTTGATCAACGACCTAGATTTATTGGGGAGCCGGGCAGGTTGGATCACATGGGTCAGGGGTCGGGTAATTTAGGAATTGGGCTAGTATTTAAATAGCCGCTTTTTCCCTTTTTATTTTATATAAAATAGTAAAATGATTTCTGAAAATAAATTAAAGGTACTAAGTTAATTAAAAATATATAAATATTAAATTAAAAATACTGGAATCAAATTTGGTAATGACAAACACAATTAATCCTTAAAATAGGCTAATATTGGAATTATATGCAATTTAGCTTTAAAAATACTAAATAAATTTGTAAAAATGTGTAAAAATTACATTAGCTATATTTTTGGATAAATATAAAAATAATATAAATTAATCACCAAAATAATAATTTGAGGAATAATTATTGATTTTTGTATTGCTAAAATAGGGCAATAATTTGATTTAAAAATATTTTAAAAATTAGGAAAAATACTAAAACATTTGGACACCCTTATATATGCATAAATATGCTATTTTGAAAGTATTTTGCATATAAAAAATATACAGGAAAAAATTGGGTATCAACAGCTGCCCCTCTTTACCCGGGAAGGATGAAAGAGTTATCGGGTAAAGATATGATGACCAATTTTGACCGAGTGAAATGGTTTGAAGAGGTTGGACGTGCTTTGGTTGCTGAGCTGCCTACATATCCCTGGTCTTATAGGAATCAGGCCATATGTAGTTCAGGATCCGTCGGTGGAATATGCTGATGGAGATCTTTCAAGAACGGACGCGATATTTAGGTTTGGGATGGATGGTTAAAGCCTAATAAAGTTGTAGGAACTGGAGCAGGATCGCTCCTGCTGAGACGGTCGTTGCTAGCCGGTTTACCTGCAAATAATCAATACAAGTGTATATTGTGCGAAAAATTAAAATATGATGCAGGTTCCCGTCGGACCATAAGTGCTCTCTTTGGACGGTTAGGATGACATCCTCAGACCATGACGTCCTGGGCCATGAAGCGTATGATAAAGAATTAGCAGGCCGTGAAATGATTCTCTCGGGCTACGAGAATGATGCCTCTCTATGATTCCTTTGAATTAATGATGTGCAAAAGATAAAAGGGGTCCTCAGGCCATGGCATGGCATTCTCGGGCAATGCGAATGGTGCCTCCGAACAATGACGCCTTTGGACAATTTGGCGTTCTTTCAACCCATGAAATGCAATATTTGATGATCTTTCAGCCCATGAAAGCGTAAATAAAGTGGCGATATTTCAGCCGATGCAAGCATAAATAAAGTGGCGATATTTCAGCCGATGCAAGACCATAAATAAAGGTGGCAATCTTTCAGACGATGCAAGACATAAATAAAGGTGGCAATCTTTCAGCCGATGTAAGACATAAGTAGAGTGGCGATATTTCAGCCATGCAAAATGTAAGTAAAATGGCGATTTTTCAGCCGATGCAAGATTTAAATGAAGTGGCAATTTTTCAGCCGATGCAGATGGAGACAGAGCTTAGTCTCAGAAAGCAGAATGGTAGCCTTATGCAATGCAGGAAATGCAGATGGAGGTAGAGTTTAACCTCAGAAGGCAGAACGGTAGCCTTATGCAATGTAGGAAATGCAGATGGAGGTAGAGCTTAACCTCGGAAGGCAAAATGGCAGCCTTATGCAATGCAAGAATGCAGATGGAGGTAGAGCTTAACCTCAGAAGGCAGAATGGTAGCCTTATGCAAGAGATAAAAGGCGAATAGTAATAAAAATTCTTAGCTGACTGCTGGTAGCTGATTGTGATATTGCGGCTGCTGGGGATATTGTGTGCGGATAGCAAATGCGAATAGGTGTGACGGTTCTGAGAGTTGTATTCCTGAACAGTATTATTGCATAATATATTTGATGATTTTGTGACTTGGGGTGCCTGCATCCAAAGAAAAATCGTGAGTTTTGTAAAAGGGAAAGGTTAGTTCGTATCCTCGCTAACTTTGCTTGACCTGCTCGGCTCTGATCTGATGACACAGTATGTATCATAGGGGTAGAGTTGCTGAACAAAGCGATTTCGATAATAAACATGCATGAGTTTGTTAAAGATATGACATAAACGTATATTTAAGAAATAGCTTTTTATGAACCGACGACTGTGATGTAGTTCAGGATATTGCAACCTCTCCTGCTACGGAATTTTGAGGGTCCTCCTCAAAATTCTGCCCCAGTTTAATGGGTTGATACTTCTGACGGCTGCTTGCAATGATCGGCTGAAGTTACTTTGGAATTTTGAGGGTCCTCCTCAAAATTCTGCCCAGTTTCCAATTGCGGGGGTGGGGTGGGGGGGGGAATAAAAATTTTATTGACTTGTGACCGAACCCATAAGGCTGTCTACGTATCCCCTCTTAAATGGGAATCAGGTCAGACGTAGTTCAAATTACATCATATAGGAAAAGCATGAAGTTACACATAGTAGTGCTTGACTGCATCTGAATTGATTGGTTTTGGCCAAACTTCTCTGTCCATTTCTGCAAGTATAGGGGCTCGTCCTGTCAGAACCCGATGAATCATGTATGGACCCTGCCAATTGGGAGAGAATTTCCCTTTCGCTTCATCTTGATGCGGGAAAATTTTCTTTAGCACCAGCTGCCCCGGTGCGAACCGTCTTGGCTTGACTCTCTTGTTGAAAGCTTTGGACATTCTGTTCTGATAAAGCTGACCGTGGCAAACTGCATTCATTCTCTTCTCATGTATAAGAGCCAGCTGCTCGTAGCGGTTTCTCACCCATTCTGCGTCATCGAGCTCAGCTTCTTGTATGATCCTCAAGGAAGGAATCTCTACTTCGGCGGGAATGACGGCTTCCGTACCATAAACCAACATATAGGGACTTGCACCGGCTGATATGCGGACTGTGGTGCGATACCTCAATAAAGCAAATGATAGCTTCTCATGCCACTGCTTATGCTTCTCTACCATTTTCCTCAGTATATTCTTAATGTTCTTGTTGGCGGCTTCTACAACTCCATTCATTTGGGGCTTGTAGGCTGTGGAATTCTTATGTCTGATCTTGAAGGTTTCACACATAGCTTTCATTAAGTCACTATTGAGGTTGGAGCCATTATCAGTAATGATTGACTTTGGAATCCCGAATCGACAAATGATGCGGTCGCGGACAAAGTCTGCCACGACTTTCTTAGTCACTGCTTTGTAAGATGCTGCTTCGACCCATTTGGTAAAATAGTTAAATGCCACGAGGATGAATCTGTGCCCGTTGGAAGCGGCTGGCTCGATTGGACCAATAACATCCATTTCCCAAGCGGTGAAAGGCCATAGTGAGCTTGTTGCATTAAGCTCATTTGGAGGTACCTTTATTATGTCTGCATGTATCTGGCAGCGGTGGCATTTTCAGATGTATTGGATGCAGTCCGTCTCCATGGTCATCCAAAAGTAACCAGCACGGAGTATCTTCTTGGCTAAGACAAACTCGTTCATATGCGGACCACAGGTCCCGGCATGAATTTCCTCTAGCAGTTTAGATGCTTCCTTCGCGTCGACACACCTTAGTAATCCCAAATTCGGAGTCCTCCTATACAGGATTCCTCTGCTGTGAAAGAAATTGTTGGACAATCTTCGAAGCGTGCGCCTCTGAGTAGGATTTGCAAGCTCCGGGTATTCTCCTTTTGCCAAATATTCCTTGATATCGTGAAACCAAGGTTTTCCATCTGCTTCTTCCTCGACATGCGCACAATAAGCTGGCTGATTATGGATTTTCACCGGAATAGGATTGATGAAGTTCGTATCTGGATGTTGTATCATGGATGACAGGGTAGCCAATGCATCGACAAACTCGTTCTGGACTCTGGGAACATGCTGGAACTCTGTCTTTGTGAACCTCTTTCTCAACTCCTGTACGTGGTGCAGATACGGGAATATCTTGGAGTTCTTGGTTGCATTTCTCCTCGTACCTGATGTATAAGAAAATCTGAATCTCCAATTACTAGCAATTCTTGAATGTTCATGTCAATGGCCATCTTGAGCCCTAAGATGTAGGCTTCGTACTCGGCCATGTTGTTGGTGCACGAGAACCTGAGCTTGGTGGATACCGGATAGTGCTGACCGATTTCTAATACTAGGACTGCCCCTATGCCAATTCCTTTGAAATTTGCTACTCCGTCAAAAAACATTCTCCAACCGTCATAGGATTCTACAATATCTTCTCCTATTAATGATACCTCTTCATCTGGAAAATATGTCTTTAGGGGCTCGTATTCTCCATCCACAGGGTTTTCGGCCAGGTGATCTGCTAATGCATGTCCCTTGACTGTTTTCTGAGTTACGTAGACAATGTCGAATTCACTCAACAGGATCTGCCACTTGACGAGCTTGCCAGTGGGCATGGGCTTCTGAAAGATGTATTTCAAAGGATCCATCCTTGATATGAGATATGTAGTATAGGCGCAGAAGTAGTGCCTCAGCTTCTGGGCTACCCAAGTTAAAGCACAGCATGTGTGTTCCAATAGAGAATACCGGGCCTCGTACAGAGTGAACTTTTTGCTGAGGTAGTAATGGCCTGTTCTTTCTTTCCTGTCTCATCATGCTGCCCTAGGATGCAACCGAAGGCACCATCCAACATTACTATGTAGAGTAGCAAAGGTTTACCCGGCTCGGACGGGACCAAAACTGGTGGCGTTGACAAGTATTCCTTGATTCTGTCGAAAGCTTTCTGGCAGTCGTTAGTCCATTCGGTGGCGGCATCCTTCTTCAACATCTTGAAGATCGGCTCACAAATAACTGTTGATTGTGCTATGAACCGGCTGATGTAGTTGAGTCTCCCCAAGAAACTCATCACGTCCTTCTTGTTCTTTGGCGGTGGCAATTCTTGAATGGCATTGATCTTCGATGGATCCAGTTCTATTCCCTGGCGACTCATAATAAACCCAAGTAATTTTCCGGCAGGAACCCCGAAGGCACATTTTGCAGGATTCAGTTTCAGGTTGTATCTTCTCAGTCGATTGAAAAACTTCCTCAGATCTTCTATGTGATCAGTGGCTTTCTTGGACTTGATGATGACATCATCCACGTATACTTCGATCTCCTTGTGTATCATGTCATGAAAAATAGTAGTCATGGCCCTCATGTAGGTGGCCCATACATTCTTTAACCCGAATGGCATCATCTTGTAGCAATACATTCCCCACGATGTAATGAAAGCCGTTTTCTCCGCATCTTCTTCATCCATCCAGATCTGATGGTACCCCGCGAAACAATCTACAAATGATTGCAACTCGTGTTTGGCGAATTGTCAATCAGGATGTGTATGTTTGGCAAGGGGGAATCGTCTTTCGGACTGGCCTGGTTGAGATCCCGGTAGTCGACACAGACTCTAACCTTCCCGTCCTTCTTCAATACTGGCACAATGTTGGCTAACCATGTTGGATACTCCACTACCCGGAGAACCTTAGCTTTGACCTGCTTGGTGACCTCTTCCTTGATTTTCAAACTCATATCTGGCTTGAACTTTCTGAGCTTCTGTTTTACTGGCGGACAGGCTGGATCGATTGGAAATTTGTGAGCCACAATAGATGTACTCAGATCGGCCATGTTGTCGTATGACCAGGCGAATATGTCCTCATATTCTCTTAGAAACTCTGTGTATTCTTTCTTTTCTGAAGGTGACAAATGAATGCTGATCCGTGTTTCTTTGATGTTTTCTGCATCTCCCAGGTTAATAATATCAGTCTCGTCCAGGTTGGACTAAGCTCTGTTCTCAAAATTCTCAACTTCTTTAACAATCTCTTATGGTATATCATCTTCCTCTGAATCTATGTCCGTTTGTTGCGTTGTCTCGTTGTATGTCACAGTCATTGGTTCATCAAGATAAGTAATAGTAATGTTGTATAAGTAAAGTAATGAGAGAAATAATAAGAGTAAGATTTATAAGAAAATCGAAATGCTTTGATAAATTCCATAACTGTTTTTGGAACGTTGGAGCTCTTTCTTGCAGAAAAATAAAAATGCGAAAGGAAAGTAAACTAGTAAAATAAAATAGTGCATGATGCTTGTTCAGCCTTGCTACCCCGAGGCTCGCCGGGCTCTGGTGGTTCTGATGGTCCAGTTATTGAGGCATGCTCCTCTGCTTACAGCCTGTATGGAAGGGCCTTCCTCTCCCTCCTCCTCGAAAATGACACAACAATCCATATCATCGTCTTCTAGGAACAAACTACTCATTACTGCCAGTGCTTCTTCTTCTTCTGACCCGTAGATGACCTCGGCCAGTTGGAAAGTCTGCTCCAAACGGGGTATTGGTTGCTCCAATGGATAGTATGGGCCGCTCCATGGTGGCGACCAGTGATTTAATTCCTCCTAAGTATACTCATATCCCAATCCAAAGGTGGTGCCATATTTCTTGAGCTTGATGGGCTTAGCGATTCCTTGAAGGTTTTTGCCAAGTCCCTTGACAGGTTCATACCCACTCCAATTCAATATGCTTTCAATTTTGTTATCCCACCATTTATCCTTATCGACGGCGTTGGCTCGCTCGATGTGGTGGTAAGTTTCCCCGTCTATCCTTCTCCTTCCTCCAATTGCTGGAATGGTCTGGCGACTGTATATGGATTGCTACCGTCGCTGTGAATGATCACCTCTTGGTGGTTCTACTCAAACTTCACTGCCTGATGTAGTGTTAATGCCACGGCCCTTGCGGCATGAATCCATGGTCGTCCTAACAATAGATTGTAAGATGCTGGAACGACTATCACTTGAAAATTAACATCAAACCAAGTAGGCCCCATTTGCAAACACAAGCTAATTTCCCCAATAGTACACCTTTGAGAACCGTCGAAAGCTTTGACGTTGATGGCCCCGTCCTTGACTTCATGCAGCCCTTTTCCTAATGTCCTGAGTGTTACCAACGGACAAATGTTGAGACTGGACCCCCCATCGACCAGGATCCTGGTAATAAAATAATCTTCGCACTGCACGGTGATGTGCAATGCTTTGTTGTGACTCAATCCCTCTGGCGGCAACTCATCTTCGTGAAAAGTGATTTTGTGACTTTCCAATACCTGCCCTACCATGTTAACCATCTCTCCTTCGGTGATGTTACTTGGTACATATGCCTCACTCAGCACTCTTAACAAGGCATTCTTGTGTGCATCAGAACTCTGTAGCAAAGCAAGGATAGAAATCTGTGCCGGTGTTTTGTTTAGCTGATCAATGACTGAGTATTCTTTGGCCTGTATCTTTCTCCAGAGATCATCGGGTCCAGTTTCAGTAATGGTTGGCCGACTAAAGGCCTGCTTGCTTGAATCAACCAAATGCTCCGAGGTATAAACCCTGGCAGCTCTTGTCATACCCTGTGTCGCAACGGTTTCCCCAAACTTGACCTTTCCCTTTCTTCTGGCCTCGGCTGTGTAGTCCCATGGTATAGCCTTGGTATGGAATGGTGTTATGGCTGAGATTGCCATCAAAATTGGCGTGGCTATCTTTACCTCGAACGGAGCAGGCTTTTCAGGTGGTAAAATTGCAACTTCAAAGGATGTAGGTGCGTTTGCTGGTGACATAAACTCAACCTCAACCGGCGGTGGCGTCTTTGCAGTGGGTGGTGCTTCAAACTCGAGTGGTATGGACATGTTTACCTCGGCGGTCCCAGAAGGTTGAATTTGGACCACAATCGGGTTGAGGGTGACTACCGGCTTCTTTGGATTGTCGCCCTCTAGGATCAAACCGATTGATCCCTTGGGGTCCCAATCATCCTCTATCTCGATCATGTGAACACCCCCACCTTTGTGGTATGGCAGAGACTTATTGCGGACATTCGAAGCAGGCTCCTTTGCTACAATGATCTTATTGTCAATCAAGGTCTGGATCTTATCCTTCAGAGAGTGGTATTCATTAATGGTATGTCCTTTCATGCTGGAATGGTATGCACAAGGTTTATTTGCATTGATCCACTGAGAAGGGTTTTCAAGTGTTATAGTAGGGATAGGTGTGACATAACCAGCAGCCTTGAGCCGTTTGTACAACTGGTCTATTGGTTCAGCAATGGCTGTATATTATTTGGGAAGTCTGCGGTCAAAATTTGGTCGTGGTCTGGGGAAGTTTTGACGTGGGGGAGGTGATTGGTAGTGGGATGGTTGGGTGTTGTAGGCTTGGTAAACATGTGCCAGTTGGGAGTATTTAGGTGAAGTGGGCTGATATGCGGGAGGTGGGGCTGAGTGATAAGTGGGTGGTGGAGTATGGTAGGAAGGTGAGGGTGCTTGGTAATTTGGAGTAGATTGATATGTGGGTGAAGGCATTGGGTATGTTTGATACTTGATGGGGGATTTGGTTCTCTATGCAACCATTACAGCATCTACGTCCCTTTTCTTGGACGTACTACCAGATTGTAAAGCCTTATTGGTAGCCTGCAAGGCTTCAAAGTTCGTAACCATACCACTCTTGATGCCTTCCTCGATCCTTTCTCCTAGCTTGATGATATCAGAAAATTTGTGATTCTCGATCAGCATCAGCCTCTCATAATACTATGGGTCTTGGGCTCGAACGAAGAATTTATTCATCTGCTCTTCTTCCAAAGCAGGCCTAACCTTAGCAGCTTCTGATCTCCATCGAGTAGCATATTCACGGAAGCTTTCTGTGGGCTTCTTCTTTAAGTTTTGGATGTAAAACACATCTGGCACGTTCTCCGTATTGAACCTAAATCTGTCCATAAAATCAGACGCCATGCTTACCCAGCTTGACCACTTTTTCGGATCTTGGCTAATGTATCAAGATAAGGCGTCTCCCTTCAAGTTCCCCATGAAAAGCTTCATGCGGATTTTCTCATCTCTTCCCACTCCGACCACCTTGTCACAGTATGTTCTCAAATGAACCCTGGGGTCCCTTGTTCCATCAAACATTTCGAATTTGGGAGGTTTGTACCCCTCGGGCAGTTCGACATCGGGCTGTATGCACAGCTCTTCATAGTTTAGCCCCTCAATTCCCTTACTGCCTTCAACGCCTTAAATTCTGCTAGTCAACCTTTTAAGCTCTTCGGCCAAATTTCTGATGAGCGAGTCCTTATCATTGGACTCAGGTGTGCTTGAGATGGACTGGGCGGAGTGTGGCACAGTCTCCACGTAGATATGGGTAATGTGTTGGGTGTAGCAGTGGTCATTTGTGGAGTTCAAAGGTTCCGGGATGAGCAGTAGAGTATTGTTGGAAGTGTGCCAAGTGTTGCAGTGGTGGTGAGGAGCGGGATGGTTTTGTTGCTTTTGGATATTTTGTGGAGGTACAGGATTCTGAGTGTTTGGGAAAGTAACCTCTGGAGTGGTGAGGGAAAATGACAAACTTGCCAAATTCCTGACTTGATCAAGTTCTTCCTGGAACTTCAACAGCATTTGTTCCAGTTGGGATGCATTTTACTTGGGGACCAGAGCACCATGAGTGACCTCTACCCGTTCAGCTGAGTTGTTCGAATCTTCTATTTTCCCTTTGTTTCTGTGTCTGACAAGACTGGGAGGAGGAGTAGGTGGAGGGCCCCTGGATCTCGTAAAATATGCTGATGTTGCCAGAGTTCACGAACTAACCTTTGGGGAGGGGAATAAACAAAAAGTAAAAACAAAAAGGTAATAAGTCAGTAAGGAATATAAAAAAGGTTGCAATATTTAAACACGTAGTGCAGGAAATATAAAGCGCGTCCTAATTTTGGGGACCTCGTTGTACCCGAGGTAGGACTAGCGACAAGTTAATTTGGAGAACTTAGAATGCTAAATGCCTCATTTTATTGATAAGAGGTAGACGAATCCCTAAACGACACTAAATAATAATAAGAAAATAAAATTCACTAATGGTCATTGGCCTTATTACATCTTATAAAGCGAAAAATGGAAATTCCTATCTATTTGGTCCCGGAAAGACCTTCCCCAGACTCGGCATTGTCGGCTCCCCCGAACAGCTCTCCCAGCTCCCGCAGTCCTAATAGCAAGTAAGCTCTGGCCATATGTCCACCTTTATTTCCTTCAGCGATTTGGCAGTCTTCGACCCTCTTCAGAAACTTCTTTTCCAATTCCACTATACCCCGCTCCAAACAGACCGGTCGTTTGTTGGCGTTGACAGCCATATCCTTCCATTCTTCAATTAGCTTTTGATTGGCTTCTTGTATTTCACGGTGCTCATTTTCGCATTCTCGAATCCTCTTGCGTAGTTGGTTGTACTTGACCTGTGCCTCAGCCTTTTCATTGATGATCCTGTGACCTCGAACAAACCCGAGTTGACCCAAACCGTTGTGATTGTCCTCCAGCCAGCCTGGATAGTGTGGGGTGCAACCAGCATGGTATCTGTCTGGTTTGATGGTGTCTTTTCCCAAGACAATTTTGCAATGCCACATATGTTGAGCCTGGCACCTGTACAGACTATCGTCATTCTGGAAGTCGGCTCAGAAGTGGTTCATCTTGTCGACCCTTGGTATAACCTACTTCCTACCAGCTTGTCTCATAACTCGGAGAGGGACATAAGGGTAGGTCCCCTTCAAACAATCAGTATCAGAAATGGTGCATCCCTAGATCGAACGGTGAATTCTTCAATAGGGAACCACTCGAACATCCATTGTACCCGGTCCTCGGTCAAATTATCAAAGAGTTTGACCCATTCTCTAGCATTCTCTGGTTGGGCAAACATATTGGGCATGTAATTCATTTGCTTTGGATGATGAAAGGCGATATGATCGTCCTAGTCTCTTCGATGGATTTCCTGTCGGTACTCACCCCTTTGGAGATGTTCCATGAGCCAAAGTTGAAGTAGCATATTACAACCCTCGAATGTTTGGCCCCCTGTTGACACCTTTCTAGGGCTCGGTATATTTCTGCAATGATGATTGTCCATCAATTCCTTCCATTAGAGTTTTGGTGACCATAGCTAGCATGGTACAGATTCTTGCTTTCTTCATTGGAAACACTATCATCCCTAAGAAACAGAACATGAAGACAAAGACCCTTCGATGGATATGCCCCAATGATGTAAGGGCGAACTCGTCAGGATAAGTACAGTAAGATTTGCTGTGACCGTACCTTTCGTACAAGTAGTCAAAGGGAATGTACGACTCCTTCAAACATGTCAGGTCTAGATTCTTCTTTAGACCCATCATTTTGAGAAAACCTCTACCCTTGCGGTTTTTTGGCATTAGCAAACCTGGAGTTTCCCATGGTATTCCAGCCAGTCCTCCTATTTCCTCAAGTAGGGGTGTCATCTCAATGTCTCCAAAGCGGAACACAGACCTATCACAATCCCAGAATAGAGTGGCAGCTTCTATGATTTTGTTGTTGGGTTGAATTTCCAGGAGAGAAGGTAGATTTTCTAGATATTTCCTAACAAGAGTCTGGTCACTGGAGTGCAAATCCTTCCACCAGCTTAGCAGTTTTGGGTGGATGTTGGTGACCATGCCAAATCTAAAGACTTCGTGCCTCATATTTCTGCAAGACAAAAGGTTAGGCCCTTACTCCCTCCAGACTCAACTACTAAATATCAATAATTGGCATAGAAGCATTTAGTTCTCCAAATAAATGCACAGAACGTGATAAGGTTCGTTTGGGTTTCAAGGAAACCCAGTGGACTTTGGACAAGGCTGTCTTAAAGAGTCATTATACGGACAACATAATTGACTCGGCTAGGTTTGACCATGATGCATGCATAATTTTCAAGAGAGGGTTTCTATGGGGTTTTATACTGGTACCCTTGAGCGGACAACTCAAGAGGAAAAGGTGCGGAACTGTCGACGGCACCGCCGATCGACTAGTTTTACCGCAAATATGCCTTTGCCGGATTTAGGGGGTGTTAATATTGGAAGGTCGCAACCACTCATTATAAGCATTGCTACGGTATTTTGTTTGGCACGAGTGGAATGTGATGTTGAAAACATGCTTATACAATAATTAAAACAAGTTGTCACGTATTTGCACGTTACAAAAGCAATAATTACAACAATTCTTCATAACTTAAAACAGTAGTAAAGGAAAGTAGTAAAGGAAAGCAGTAAAAGAAATAAAGGAAAGAAAAAAAGAAACGAGTCAGTTTTTGCAGTAGGAGAAGGAATTAAATACTTAAACGAATTAAACAAATGAAGGCAAATAAGAAACGTAAAGTCACAGTAATAGCTTGAAATGGTAAAAGCCTAAAAGAAATCCCCAGCAGAGTCACCATGCTGTCGCGCCCCCTTTTTCTCACGAAATCGGGTTCATGACATGTGGAAAAACAACTCGTTCCCTTTTGGGAATGGGGTTTAAGAGAATTGAAGAGTCTCCACCTAATGATTTAAGTGCATTAGGACACCAAGAAGGGTTTTGTTTGGATAACCAGAGATTGGGTAAGGACTTGAAATTATTCCAAGGGGAAGGTGTTAGGCACCCCTCGGAATCCACTAGTGTGGTTCCCGGCCAAGCTATTATTGTGACTTAAGGTACAAATAACATATAGACAAATAAGGCTTCAAATAAGAGGGGATTTTCACATAAAAGTTAGAAATAGACAAAGTCGAAAAGCATTAAAAGCGCTGCTTTAGAAGAAAACATTTTAAAAGATTAAAAGAAACAAAGAACAAAGGAAAGGGGGTCCTAGGTTTATTAATAATATGGATCACCCCACACAACACCCGGTAATCACGTATACACGTGGTGTTATCGCGTGGTCATCATATCCATATCTACCCTTTCCCACCCCTTTAAGGTACTAAAGCGCGGAATAGTCTCGTTTACTTATTGCATGCTATTACCCGCCCCAAACCTATTAATCCCGGAGGTATTTGGGATTACTAATCCTAAAGGGAGGGGACATTGGCTTATTTGTCGTTTCAAAAAGGTTAAAATACTAAGGCGACAATCAAAACACATATAGCAAGTTTGGGGGAGAGCATATAAACAAATAATAAGGCTCAGACAAACATCCTTAAACTAGAGAAAACACATAGTTTAGCATGCCTTACACGTACTATTTAAGGTCTAAATAAAACTTAAAAGGAATTGGTGGCAGACTGATTTATTACATAGTTTAGATAAGAAGCCCGAATCAGGCCTGCCTGCTGGTTGTAGTTAATAAAATCTGATTCAGTTTATAAGTTTATCCTAAGGCTTGCCTAAGTGATAGACGAAACCTATAGGCATGATATCTACTAATTTCATAAACAAAAGAAGAAAACTGATTGCAGATTGATTTAGGTAAAAAGAAAGTTGCCAGTTAAAAACGAGCACAAGTTCTGCCATTGGTAATGCGTTATTACTGCTGGTTTTAAACATATAAACGAGTGAAGCGATCCAGATTGAGTTAGAACCCCTATAGGAATGCTTTCTATGTGTTTGCCAACTTAAAACATTGTTATAGACATAGAAGCATGCATAAATTCTACAACATGGTATCTAAACGTTGCATGATACCTAATTACATTTTTTGTTATTACGGCCTATAGATAAGTTTGCCTAGTGAAAGACGGGTATGCTAGAATTAGAAAAGACCCATACGCATATTCTCTACATACGTGTGCAGAAGCTATAGACATAATATCTACATGAAAGTACAGAATCCCTATATTCATGGTATCTAAATGAGAATGCAGAATCCCTATATTCATGGTATCTAAATGAGAATGCGGAAGTTCTTATATTCATGGTAACTATATGAGAATGCAGAAATTCTTATAGACATGGTAACTATATAAAAATGCATGTCTTATAGGCATAGTAACTACATGAGATGCAGAAATCTTATAGGCATGGTAACTACATGAGATGCAGAAATCTTATAGGCATGGTAACTACATTAGAAATACTAAAATTAGAGATTCCTGTAGGCAAGTCATCTACCCTTTTACATGCATAGTTGTCCCTCCCTCTTCAATAAACATCCCCGAAAGTTTATTACAAAGTTTATTACAGCCCAAAGAGAATAAAGAAAAATACATCAGAAATTGAAAATTACAACCAAGGAGAGCCTGATTCAGACTTCCTGTCTGAAGTATGAAATAAACCATCTCCAATGATCAGATTTCAAAAGCCTTTTTCTCATTTGGGGTGTGTCAGAGTTCCCTAATAGCCTCATGGATTCCGGGCAGTGCTTACACCCCAAATATATTACCAAACCAGGACAATAGTGCAGTGTGGAAGGGCCAGCCCTCAGGTGTCCAAGTTCAGAGGGAACTCAAGGTCCCAAGGCAAGGCTCATAAGAGGGGTGCAGAACTTAGGAACTAAGAAAGAGTGCAAGGGGAGGAATGGAATTCTGAAAGGGGAAAGGGAAAAGGGGAATAACTTAAAATAAGCACACACAAGGTTATAAGGGGAGTGGGGAATTGCAAGAACACAAGGAGAGCAGGCTGGTGGGCATACTCAACAATGGGAGATGCTGGCACACCCGCCAGCCTGTTTAGAGGTTGAGGTTCAAAACTCAATTCATGGACAACAACTCATATTGCCATGCCTTAAGTCACCACTCACAAACACACAGGGGTAATGGTGTAGGGAGCAAAGATTCATAAAAGAAACAGACAGTAAAACATAGGCATACTAAACTAAATATCAAACTCTACAGAAAACAATAAAGTAGACATGGATACAAAAACTATAAGTTAACACATTGGGGATGATGCTGAAACTTAAATTAGAACATACCAGTTTCAAAGAAACAAGTAGAAAAGGCAGTAGTCTTGTAAAAGCCAAAGTGCAAACATGAAGACAGAATACTAGAAGTGTGAGTTCAGAAGAGATTGTGAAATTGTGAGGTATGAAGTATGTTAATCATGTGTGGAGGATTATTAAAAATCGTGTGTGCTTTGTGTTAAAGAGTCATGTATTTTTAGTGTGAAAGTCATGAGAAAATAAGGTAAAAAAATAATTGAAGACTGATTGTAAATAGATTACATAAGACTCCCTTTAATTAAGGGATTCAGATTCAAACCGGTAAAACCATTTAAGGAAAGGATTTAAATAAAAACTTTGTGTAAAGCATGCAATTGAGGGCAAATACATAAAGGTTATTTAAGGACAGGGTTTTGACAATACACGGTTTGTGCAAATAAGTCAAGGGAATCAATTAACAGCCAGTAAATCACAGAGGTCTGAAATTTGGTATGAATGAACCGAGTCATAAAAGGTGAAGAAGGGTTTTACCTAAGTCCAAGTTTACATTAATTGCAAATTTGAAAACCATTTAGAGGAAAATTCATCATATATAAGGAGCATGTGAGCATGAAAGAAAACTGTCGTGTAGTCCAGTGTAGAAAAGTTTAGTGAAAAGTTCAGCATTGTATGAAAACAAATGTCCTACTCAGTTCAGAGACCCAAGTCAGTTTGGCAGAGTTAAGGGTTCTAAAATAAAACCCTAGTTTGAGAAAACCAGAAAGCAAAGAGGAGAGGGCGAGCAAATTGAGTCGAGACATGTGTAGAGGTTTCAAAAGAGAACTGAAGCTTCTAACATGCTTCTTTCAGAACTCATGATGCAAACCAGTAGAGGGATTCAAAGAACATAATGGGAAATAGTAGAAGAAACATGCTTTTTAGAAGAAACTTAACCAAGGTTCAGTAGGGGAAAAATAGTAAAGAACATAGTAGAAAGGTATAGTATAGCAGGACATAGTAGAAGAAATATCAGAACATAGTAGAAAGAATATGAGAACATAATATGGAAAACATGGTAGAAGAAACACAAGCGTGAAGCATATAGAACACAGTAGAGAACATTCAAGAACGGAGTATAAAACTTAGTAAAAGAACATACAAGAACATGCTAAAGAAAAAGCACAAGAACACAGTAGAAAGCATACGAGAACATGATGTAGGAAACACAGTAAGAGAACAGTAGAGGCAAATACACACGAATGACAAAGAAGGAAAATCATAAAACACTTAAACACTTTCCAGAAAACCCTAAATCGAAAAAAAAAGGGTTTTGAAAGTAATTTTCAAAAGAAAAATTGGGGAAATTGTTTGAAAACCCAAGTAGTGCATAGATACATAACAGAACTAAAAAGAATCGGAGAAAACCTCGAAAGGTTAGGGTTTCAGAAGAACCCTAGAATGAGAAGGCTTTGGAAAGTCATCGATCTGAGTCAGAGAGGCCGGAATCAGTCTCAAACCACTATAGTACGCCGGAGCAAGGCCGGAGATGACCAGAAAACCTTGAATCGATAGAGGCCTGGATGCAAACCTTCGAGGTCTGGCCTCGAATCTTCTGGTATCAAGTGTGTAAGAGCAAAGGGAGGTGAGTATAGGACCCTCACAGCTCGGGAAGCCATGGTTTCCGGTGGGTTTCACGGTGGAGGTGGTAGGAGACGATTAGGGTTCCAGGAATGTTCGAGAGAGTTTGAGAGAAAGGGGTGTTTAGAGGCGACTGATTAAGTGAAATTATTTAGGGTTGGGGGGTTTGGGAAATTAAAAAGGAATAGAGGGATCGTGGCCGTTGATCATTTTGATCAACGGCCTGGATTTATTGGGGAGCCGGGCGGGTTGGATCAAATGGGTCAGGGGTCGGGTAATTTAGGAATTGGGCTGGTCCAATTGAGATTGAAATTGGGATTTAATTGGGGGGTTGATTTGGGCTACAATTGAAATGAAATAGGACTAGTATTTAAATAGCTACTTTTCCCTTTTTATTTTATCAAAAATAGTAAAACGATTTCCGAAAATAAATTAAAGGTACTAAATTAATTAAAAATATATAAATATTAAATTAAAAATATTGGAATCAAATTTGGTAATGATAAACACAATTAATTCTTAAAATAGGCTAATATTGCAATTAAATACAATTTAGCTTTAAAAATACTAAATAAATCTGTAAAAATTACCTTAGCTATTTTTTGGCATAAATATAAGAATAATATAAATTAATCACCAAAATGATAATTTGAGGAATAATTATTGGTTTTTGTATTGCTAAAATATGGCAATAATTTGATTTAAAAATCTTTTAAAAATTAGGAAAAATACTAAAACATTTGGACACCCTTATATATGCATACATATGCTATTTTGAAAGTATTTTGCATATAAAATATATACAAGAAAAAATTGGGTATCAACAACGCTTCGGCATTCCCAAAGAAATCAGCTGTGACAACGGACCTCAGTTCGTCGGAAAGAAGACAACCGAGTTTTTTGAAAAATGGCACATCTAGCGAATACTCTCCACACCATACCATCTCGCCTGCAACGACTAAGCCGAATCCTCCAATAAAACGATATTGAATATATTTAAAAGAAGCTCGAGGAGGCCAAGGGGCTATGGCCTGAACTGCTGCCAGAAGTACTATGGGCATACTGCACCACGCCAAAAACTAGCACAAGCGAGATGCCATATTCACTAGTCTGCGGGACTGACACGGTTATACCCGTCGAAGTCGGAGAACCTAGCCTGAGATACTCCAACGAAAGCGGACCAAGTAACGACGAAAGTAGGCTACAAGACCTAGATGAAGTCGAAGAACGAAGAGATATGGCGCACGTAAGAATAGTAGCCCAAAAGCAACAAGTAGAAAGGTACTATAACAAGAAGACCAAAGTACGACCACTCAAGGTCGGAGACTATGTCCTCAAAGCTAAAACACAAGTAGCGAAAGACCCTAATGAGGGAAAACTGCGAACAAATTGGGACGGGCCATACAAAATTATGGCGGCAGCAAACAAAGGAGCATTCCAGTTAGAGACAATGGAAGGAAAACTTCTCCAAAAAAATTGGAATGTCGCCCATCTCAAATGCTTCCACTTCTGAAAAGAGGCTCCGCCTAAGTCGTACTCTTTTTCCCTCATTCGGGTTTTATCCCGATCGAGTTTTTTTTGTGAGGTTATTAGTGAGGCGGGAAGGGGGAAGTCTCAAGGTCCGAAGTATTATTCATTACCCCGCCCGTCGACGTGATCTCCAGGCCGAGTAATGAAGAGACTAGGTATAGATAGCCAAATCTCCATTATATATATAAAGTCAACATGTATTTCCTACAGGAATATAATCAAGTCTCCAAAGTATGAATGAAACTCCCAATGGCTGAGATATGAGTTTGACCTCATTCGAACCACGACGGGATACTACTTCGACGCCAGCTCGAAAGTAACATCCCAATGTCAAGGCCATCGACAAAGATATGAGTCGACTGTACTTGTTTTTTAAGTAAATTCAGCATTCTAAGGCCTTAAAAACCTCTTTCAGTATCACCTCGATTTGCGTGCTCAGTCCGGATGCGTAGCCGGAAAGTCTGTATGTGAAAATCTGGGAAAAATAATAAAATTTGGCTTTAAAATGAATTAACTTGACGTCGGTCAACATTTTAGATAAACGGACCCGGACCCGTAATTTGACGGTCCTAGAGGGTCCGTAGTAAAATATGGGACTTGGGCGTATGCCCGAAATCAATTCCGAGGTCCCAAGCCCGAGAAATAAATTTTTAAAGAAAATTATTTTCTGAAATTATTTATGAGATTTGGAAATGAATTGTGATTTAAACTGGATGGTATTGTGCCCGTATTTTGGTTCTGGCGCCCGATAAAAGTCTTATATGTGATTTAAGATACGTCTGTGAGATTTGGTAAGAAACGGACTTGAAACGACGTGAAACGGATCGTTTTTTGAGAAAATTTGAAATTTGAAGTTCTTAAGGAAATTTCATGATTTTGATGCTAAATTCATAGTTGATGATGTTATTTTAGTGATTTGAATGCACGAGCGAGTCCGTATGATATTCTTAGTTTGGTGTGCATGTTTGGTTTGGAGCCCCGAGGGCTCGGGTGAGTTTTGGATAGACCACGGAGTGAAATTGTAACTTAGGGAATTGCTGGTATGCTTCAGACCTGCAGACTTTGCATTTGCGAAGCTTGTCTTGCAAATGCGAGCCATATACCGAATGCGAGAGGTGGCCTGGGCAGCCTTCTTCGCAAATGCGAAGTGTTTGTCTCAAATGCGACACCCGCCTGGATCCTCCTTACTCGCAAATGCGAAACCTCAGTCGCAAATGCGACTTCGCAAATGCGACACTTCTTTCGCAATCCCCAACTTACCAGAGGTTGGGGTTCGCAATTGCGAACCCCTGTTCGCATTAACTACAACCTGCAACTTTTATACTTAGCTGAAAATCAACCCCTTTTCACATCTTTTCAAAACACAAACTCCCTAGGGCGATTTTTCAAGAACAAATTTTCTTCAAAATTGATTGTAAGTCAATTTTAACTCGTTTCCTTAAATCATTAACATCTTTTAATATGTTTTCAACTCAAAATCAATGATTTTCATAGGAGAAATTGGGTGTTTTGGGTAGAACCTAGGTTTTTCAAAAATTGGGGATTTGGACCTCGATTTGAGGTCCGATTTAAAAGCAAATTCTATATTTGGGTTCGTGGGGGAATGGGTAATCGGG
This sequence comes from Nicotiana attenuata, assembly GCF_001879085.1. NCBI lineage: Eukaryota > Viridiplantae > Streptophyta > Magnoliopsida > Solanales > Solanaceae > Nicotiana > Nicotiana attenuata. Next base: position 189,902 of record NW_017671642.1, on the reverse strand, counting down.
TTTTGGTTTGAACCTTGGGTTTTGACCATGTGGGCCCGAGGGCAATTTTTGATTTTCTGGGTAAAACTTTAGAAAACTCATTTTCATGCATTAGAATTGATTCATTTAGCATTTATTGATGTAATTAAGTAACTTGTGGCTAGATACGAGCGAATTGGTGGTGGAATCAAGGGGTAAAGCGATAATTGAGACATGAATTGTGTTTGTGGCATCAAAGTAGGTGTTTGGTCTAACCTTAGCTTGAGGGATTAGGAGTCGAGTCCTATTTGCTATGTGGTAATTGTTGAGTACGACGTATAGGCATGGTGACGAGTATATATACGTTGGTGTCAAGCATGCCCGTGAGTCTTATATTATGGTTATTATGACTTTGTTGTATTTTCATGCCTTGATTGATGATTTCTATTGTTGGGCAAAGTTTGTGGAAGTAATTGTGACATTTGAACTTTGAGGAGCGTTGGCTCAAGTTGTAAAATGAGAAGTGAAAGTATAAGTGATAATTGAACCTCCTAGAGCATTGGCTCGAGTTGTGAAGTGAATTGTGAAGTGAAAGTAAGAAAGAGAAGAGATCATTATGTTGCCTTCCTTGATGGGATTTTGTTGTTGTTTTAATGTCGTCCCGTGCCAGGACTTGTTGTTGGATTATTGTTCCCTTGACGGGATTATTATTGCAATTTCATTTATTTTCCTTGCCCTATTGTTTGTGATTGTTGTTTGGGTGAGGAAGAGAGTTAAAGCACGAAGGGTGATGCCGTGTATGATTTGTGAGGAAAGAGTGTAAAGCATGAAGGGTGATGCCGTGCCGTATGATGTACCATTCCGTGCCGATTATATTGATTATATGGTGAGGAAAGAGAGTAAAAGCACGAAGGGTGATGCAGTGCACATTTTATCACATGATTGTTTTGGTGAGAACGAGAGTAAAAGCACGAAGGGTGATGTCGTGCATTTGTTGATTTCTGGTTCTTTGTTGACATCCGAGATATATTGTTTCTTTCAATTACTTGTTGTCTTTCTATTTGCAACTGATATCTCCCCCGCAGCATGCTACCCCTCCCATACTTGACTGTTTATTATCGTTCTTCTTTTCCCCGCTATATATAGTTGAATTGCACATGTTTATTGGTAGTCTGGTCCTAGCCTCGTCACTAGTTCGCCAAAGTTAGGCTAGGCACTTACCAGCACATGGGGTCGGTTGTGCTGATACTACAATCTGCACTCTTTTGTGCAGATCCCAGTGCTGTAGACTTTGGACCACAAATCGGGTGGCTACCTTCAGTCCATGCGGAGATCCAAGGTAGACCTGCAGGCGTCCGCAGGCCCTGGCTCTCCTCTATCCTTTATTTCCTGTTTCATTTCTTTGATTCAGAGACAGTGTAGCACTCTTAGATCGTCTGTGGTACTATGACACCAGTTCTGATAGGTTGAGATTCAAACTATTGTAATAGACATGTTCAGATATTTTATTGCTTTCTTCCGCTTATCCTAAATTTTTCCGTTGTTCACACGTTATTGTTTTATAAATGATAAAGAGCATAAAATGGGTAAAAAGGTAGTTAGTTCAATAATTGGCTTGCCTAGCTCACATTAGTAGGTGCCATCACGACTCCCAAGGGTGGGAAATCTGGGTCGTGACATTCGACCTCGTTCGAACTACTACGGGATACTACTTCGATGCCAGCTCGAAAGTAACATCCCAATGGCCAAGGCCATCTAAAAAGATATAAGTTCGACCTCGTTCGAACTACGACGGGATACTACTTCGACGCCAGCTCGAAAGTAACATCCCAATGGACAAGGCCATCAACAAAAATATGAGTTCGACCTTGTTCGAACTACAACGGGATACTACTTTGACGCCAGCTTGAAAGTAACATCCCAATGGCCAAGGCCATCAACAAAGATATGAGTTCGACCTCGTTCGAGCTGCGACGGGATACTACTTCGATGCCAGCTTGAAAGTAACATCCCAATGGCCAAGGCCATCGACAAAGATATGAGTTCGACCTCGTTCGAACTACGACGGGATACTACTTTGACGCCACCTCGAAAGTAACATCCCAATGGCCAAGGCCATCGACAAAAATATGAGTTCGACCTCGTTCGAACTACGACGGGATACTACTTCGACGCCAGCTCGAAAGTAACATCCCAATTGCCAAGGCCATCGACAAAGATATGACTTCGACCTCGTTCGAACCACGACGGGATACTACTTCGACGCCAGCTCAAAAGTAACATCCCAATGGCCAAGGCCATCGACAAAGATATGAGTTCGACCTTGTTCGAACCACGACGAGATACTACTTCGACGCCAGCTCGAAAGTAACATCCCAATGGCCAAGGCCATCGGAAAAAAATATGAGTTCGACCTCATTCGAACTACGACGGGATACTACTTCGACGCCAGCTCGAAAGTAACATACCAATGGCAAAGGCCATCGACAAATATATGAGTTCGACCTCGTTCAAACCAAGAAAGGATACTACTTCGACGCTAGCTCGAAAGTAACATCCCAATAGCCAAGGACATCGACAAAAATATAAGTTCGACTTGACTCGAACTACGACGGGAAATTTCTTCTATGCCAGCTCGAAAGTAACATCCCAATGGCTAAGGCCATCGACAGAGATACAAGTTCGACTTCACTCGAACTACGACGCGATATTACTTCGATATCGGCTCGAAGGTAACATCCTAAAGGCTAAGGCCGTCACCAATGGAAAGGGTCCGACGTTTCTCAAATCGACAAAAATATAACAAAGATTGCCACTGGATCGACAAAATAATTTTTTCATTACAACAAAATGTTACCAGCACCTATCTTTACAATGGGCTCAAAGACGCCCTTACAAAAGCCCTAAAGCAAAAGTAAGTACAAACCAAAAATTACACATCATCCATGGCACCATATACCTCTTCGTACCAAGAGTTAAAGGCAAGACGGTTCGCGTCATCAGAGTTCATATCATCTCCGTCAGGCGTAAGTGGATCATATCCGCATGCCTCTTGAGCTGCACGGGCTTTGGCACGCTTATCCCGAAGTTCTACTTCAGATGCCCCCCGTCGGCATGGAGAACCTTGTACACATCCAGTTGGGCCTCAGCATAAACCCACAACTCATATAAACGATGAGGCACGATAGGATCGGCCGAAGCACGAGACGTAGAGGGTTGCGAGTGTCGACGCGTGTCCTCTGTCCTAAGTGATACCATTTTCCCGGCTAATGCGATAGCTCCACTTCCAACTACTTAACGCGACCCTCAAGCCACGCTATCTTAAGCGCAGATTCCTTCTTCTCCTTGGTCAAATCCGACCTACAGACACAGAGCGTATCTTCCAAAACCGCCGCTTCAGAAATAACAGTCGCCAGTTTATCGGCACTCACACTCAACTCACCCTTGAGATCATTAATCTCCGCCACCTTTGACCCAATTTGGAAGTTAAACTGTCCACCTTTGCTTGTAAGTCGGCGTTCTCAGCCATCACCCCTCTACTTAACTCGAGCTCATCTTCCTTCACCTTAAGGGACGCCTCAAGTTCACTGTTGCGGGTGACGGCCTTCATAAGGTCCTCGTCTCGCTCCCTCAACTCTTCTACCTTGCGCGCCAATTGATCCTCCCTCTATTTAAGCCCTTCGCAGAACAGTTGGAAGTCAGGGTCCTGATTGTAGATGTCGGCCATCGCACGATGCTAGTGCGATATTCTTGATATTTGGAAGACATCTTCCCGTAGATGGTCGTCCTCTTCCTTTCCCGGCTCTCGCGCTTAGTCTCTATGATAAGGGTCTCACACAACAAGAAAGAAGTTAAAATAAAAAGACAGGTTGACAATAACAATGCAAACCCAACGATGAAAAGGAAAAGAAAGACATCTACCCGCAAGGCCATGCCGGCGACGCTCCGAAACAACTGCACGTCGCTCATCTCTTTGAGAGCCTCACTCTCAAAGGCAGCACATAAAGGGGCTAAAACAAACACCACCCGATCACAGTTCGACAATAAGTTGTAGTCCCCTGGGACAACTATATGCCGATCAGAACCCTCCACTCTTACCTCCACATAAGTATGGCGCTCTAAAAACTCAGGAACATCCTGCAGGTCGACATCCGAACCCGAGCCTTCACCCCCGATACATAGGCCACCTCCGACGTTAGACGACGCACCACCCTCAGCGGAGCGCATGGAACCACTTCCTGGGTAAACCCTTTCCGTTTGGGGAGACCTCCCCGCCAAGATGGAGTCGGCCATAAACGTGGGCACAGGCCTTGTCTGCGACGCACCCGTCCTACTTTTACTGGTATCCACAGCCACGTCCTTCTTAAGTTCAACCGTCATCCTTTTCTCAGTAATGACTCATCCCCATTAGAGTATTCGCCCACAAGGTGACGGGTCGGTACGGAAGAGGTCTCTTCCCTCACGACCATATCGCGAGAAGGATCTCCCATCTGAATCGGTTGGGAACGACCCTCCCGGACGGACTCACTCAAGGCAAATATCATTCCAGTAGCAGTGATAGCCTGTCGAAATGCAGGGACCGGGGCCCTCCGCCTAGAAGCTCCTCGACCTATCATCGTAGAGAGTCGTATCAACAAGACGACGGTGCATAGTCAAGAAGCGACTCAGGAGAAGACACTTACCAGATGAAACTCTCGGACTAAAGCATTTCATGAAAGCGGTCCAATCTCGAGTCTCCGCTGCATTGGGCATCAGACGAGCTACCCAATCCCTTATGCCGGCAATAGGGTGGGGTGGATGCCCCATAGCTGCAAACGAGGAGCGAACAAACACTATAAGAAATGAAGAAGAAAAGAAAGAGTAAAATAAGTGGCGACAGTTACATTCTCGTTCCACCATTCTGGGAACCTAGCAGGGTTAGACACGATGTGTTCGGTTCTGACGAAGAAGTACTTATGCCAAAATTTGTGACTTGCTCGGTCGTCGGTCCCAACCACCAGCCCTTTTGTCCCACCGTGCCTCAAATGCACCATAGAGCCCCTATGAAATCCGGGTGAAAACAAGTGCAGAAGGTGGTGAACGGTAACCTCGCACCCCGCCAACTCCGCGTACTTTGTCAACAACAAGAGTATCTTAAGCGTGTATGGGGAAAGTTGTGCCGGGCAAACCTGATAGAATCGACAGAATTCTTCCGCTAACGGGAGAAGGGGGAAGAAATGACCAATCATGAAAGGGTACTCATAAAAAGCACAGTACCCTGGCCTATGGACTTCCACGAAGTCCCTTCTCGCTGGAACCATATCAACATGAGCGGGGATGCCATATTTTGCACGAAGAGAATCGATATGGACTTGTTCCGTTTCAGAGAGCATGAGGGTAGGAGTAGGAGGAGGATCCTTGAGAAAGCTGCTTCGAGATATGGGGTGTCTCGGCAGCAACTCCTCTACGGTGGGAAAGTTGTCCCCCTCTTCCATCGTCATGTCCTCACCGCCAGAGGGAAGCGCCACGGATAACAGAGTGGCGACAGAAACCCCCTCACGAGATCGAGGTGTTCTAGGCATCTCTTCGATAAAAAAAGTGTTAAAATAAGAAAGAAAGCTGTGAACAAAGAATAGGAGAAGAGGAAGCAGAAAAATCGCTGGAGCAAACACGGGAGAGATGAGAAAGGATAACTAGAAATGAAATGGCCAAGAGTTTTTGAAAAAACAAACCCTCTACCTATTTATAGGATTGGGTGGTGCCAGAATCGAAGCGGAAGGCTGCAGAGTGGCACCGAAATTGAAGCGACAAGACCTCAACCCCTGTCTCAAAAACACGCATAATTATGACGCACGTGGAGATGACATCATTTCCCGATAAGATACACTATCCGGTGTCTTGTTCAGCACGCTGACCTCCCGTTATTGGCCAAGCCATAACGCTTCATAAGACCAAATTTCTCCACAAGAGCGGGTGGTGTCCGTTTATCAAGGACGCACCAAGTTGCAACCTCGACAAGCAGAGGAACTAACTGTACGGGTCCAAATTTGGACGACCACGACCATTGATGAATACGACAAACAATGAGATACTCGTAGCTCGACGTCCTGTGGAGGACGACAGACAAGCGAACAGAGACTGCACGACTTTTACAGTTGTTTAGGTCCAATAGGGGGCATTAGGAATATTCTTTTGAATATTTCCTATGATATGTTTTTTAGGGCTTAGAAGGGGTTTGTCCCTTATATATAGCGGAGAAACAACCTTGTAAAGGGGTCCTTTTGATGCTTTTCTAGCTAATATCACTAACTGTAATACTTTTCTACGTAAACGATTGGCATCCTTAATGCTCGATCACTCACCTTCACAAGATCGAGAAATATTATCCACTGTGTTCATCTTTTAAATATTTTATTTTAGATATTATTATACTTAGCTAAAATTTACCCCTTCATTTTCTTTGATTGATTTATTCAAAAATGTTCCAATATCTTTTGAGTCAAACAATTCAAATAGTAACATGAAGTTAAGAGTTGAGACGGTTTCAACGAAAAATGCTTCTACCATGGGGCGGATCTACGGTATCGGGTATGGGTTCCAAAAAATTCAGTAATTTTATCTGAACCTTGTATTTGTACTGAGAAATCTATTAAATCTCAAAGTATTTTTTGTTTGGAATTCATGAGTAAAATCAATTGTTGGTCAAGTGGCAAATAGAGAGACCAACTTAAGTTATGTTTTGTATTCTCTTTTTAACTTCAGTTTAAATCTTGAATCCGCCTCCGCTTTTATCCAAAGTGAGAGAAGTTAACCAAATACCAAAAAATGACTTGTTCTCGAAAAATATTTTACCAAAAATGACTTTCAGCATACCAATTAGTACACCCGAAATATGGAATTATTTTCTTGAACCTTACCATCACTTAGAGCAAACCACTGTGCAGTCCATAAAGTTGGGATTATGTGAGCTACTATTATCACTGTGCAGTACTCAAATTCTGTCCTTATTATTTTTTGGATTATTTAGGCCCCTTTGGCCATGAGTTTTGCCAAAATAAATTTGGAATTTATTTTTAAAACTCATGTTTGGCCATAAATTTTGTCCACATTTTGGCAAAATCCTAAATCCCAAACCCCAAATTCCAAAATCACCTCAATTGCTGATTTTGGACCAAAATCCCAAAACTTGTGAATTATATATATGTTTTTCCAAAATAAAGTTGGAAAATATGTTTTGAAAACTTATGCCCAAACATATTTTCATCTTCAAACCAAACTTCACCCAAATCAGATTTTCAAAACAAATTTAGAATCTACTAGCTTAGTTTGTTGCATTATCAATTGATGCAGTAGCTTCATCAAGCACTAAATGTTGAAGTTGACATTTCCCCTTAAAACTTGCACCCATCACAAAGGAAATAAGTATTGTTCAAATTGATATTATAAATAAATAGTTATATGTTTAAATAGAAGCGCCGAATTTGAAAGTAAAAGGATAATAGTCATAGGGAATCTTACAGAAATATACCCATACATTATTTTTCTCAATAAGTCAATAGCTTTCAAGTTCTAGAAAATAATTATGTCTATACATTGGGAATCTTATAGAAATACAACAGAACCTCTCTAAATTAATATTATCAGGACCATGAAATAGTATTATTTTATAGAGGTATTATTTAATCGATAAATTAATATTTATTAAATTAAAGAGTATTTTCGAGATTCAATAAAGGTTAATTTTTATTATATCCAAATCATTATATTTTATTAATTTATGTATCATACTTATTGAATTAATATAAAAAATAATTTTAATATACAATTTTCTTCAATCCCGGGCAATCCCTTTTTACTCGTCGACGTGGAAACTATTCTGTTTTTTATTTTAGTATATATTGATTAAATTGTAATCATTGGTAATGATATTAAATTCAGCATATCAAACAGTTTATTTGGAGGTAGAGGTGACGGAGGAAGAGTATCGAGAGTGGTATATTCCTAGAGCACCTTTACAATTTCTTTCCCTTTAGCCGCCGAGCATGATGTCCGTTTTTTTATTTTTGGTGGCCCTTAAAGTTTCATTTTTCTCCTTTATTCGATCATCAAAGACATACTCTGCAAGCCTCTTTCCCTTGTCATGTCAGCATGAAAAATATTCATTGTATTTTTACTAATAGTGTCCACTGTATTTTTGCTATCATTGTAATGCTCCTTGTTTATTCATTGTAATTAATAAATCACTAAAATTGTGGATACCATCAGAGAAAATAATGTTGATGATGAAGTTGAAGACTATACAATACATTTGGAACCAGTTACGCGTAAGAAAACACTTATCGCGTCTAGAACTCTTCACAATTTTTTGGTGCAGTTCGAGAAGACAACACCGTAATTTTTGGATGCAATAAGGAAAGTTAAAATGAGCTTCAACTAGATTTCATATTCATTTTCTACTTCGAATTTTCAACTTAAACCACCTCAAAACACCACCAAATCATTTCAAAACTGAGATTCAATTTCATACACATTTTCTACTTCAAATTTTAAATTCAAACCACCTTAAAATCCACCAAATCATCCCAAAATTGAGATTCATACTCCTTAAGATGTACCCAATCTATTTCAACAACACTCACTCAAAAGAAAGTGAACATTTAACCTTTTTTGGCTACAAATAATTAATTGGCTAATATTGATAATATTTTATAAATTAGCCAATGTTATAGTAACTTACTTATTGGGGCATAACTAGTCGTAAATTCCCAGAATTTATGGATCGAAAGTTTAAGCGGCTGTCTTATTCATTACCTTCCTTCTTTATTCTAGTTAAATTAGGTGGGGGTGGGATAAATAACATATATCATACCTAAATTTTAAGTAAGTCAGAAATTAACATAGATATAATATTAAAGTTCTAGTCGGGGTAAGAGCTAGCTCGCCTCACCTGGTTCTCTCAACCACAGTTGAGGTGGAGGCTTCAAACCACATCAGTAGTATAGCAATTTCCCCTCCTCTTGCCCCCTCCACCAATGTAATAAGAAAAAATATAAACGACAATCTTTAAATAAATAATCATTCAGATTCAATGTATACATTTTCTAGCCAATATACTTAGATTATATATTAATTATACATGATCATACATATATTATATATGGATTATATAATTTTATATAAATAGTTAGGCAAGCTGATATTTTGAGTAATACTTTAAAAAAATAGGATTGTGACACAAATAACCGGTCAGATTTATTATTTATTTTTTCTAGACAGTATACGTAGATTATACATTGATTTTACACAAATTATACATAAATTATACATAAATTTTACATATATTATACATCCGTCGGCTATCTTTAGTTCAACAAATTAGGCGGACGGCTATTTGAGTTAATTCTTCAAAAAAAAAAATCTTTAGTCTATTCACTTTTCTGCACAAGCCCAGTAGTCTTTAACAAGCTTAAAAAATAACGCGGAAACAATAAATAAAATAGCCAGATTTGCAACTGGTAATTGAAAAATAGCTACAGTTTCAAAATAATCGAAATTTCGTCACTTTTTCATGTAAAAATAAAATTTAAACTAAACCACCCTTTGTCACGACCCATTTCCATAATAGGTCATGATGGCGCCCGATGTTCTAAACGTCAATACCATACAAGAGGGGGGTGATTTGTGTGGTACCCAATTTTCGTTCTAGAAGAACCTGGTTCTTCTAGGTGTACTAACTACTACTGTTTGCGGAATAAGAAGTACAAAAAATAAAGAACACAGAGATTTTTACGTGAAAAACACCTAGCTCAAAAGGTGAAAAAACCACAACCTACTACTCAGTAGGATTTTTCCAAACTTCCACTAAAATCACTGAGCCAAAACAGCATTTACAAAGACTCTTTGTAAACCTAAGGATTAACTCTAATCCCGTTGTGGCTCACAGCCTCAACTGTTGCGACAACTTCAAGTTAGCTATAACTTGAACACTCTAAGTACCTAATACAATTGCTTCTATGAAAGCTGAAAGGTACAACTTTAAACCACCTACTACAATTGAACTAGAATAAAAGAAAGACACAATGGAACTAGTTCTTCTATCTCATTCAAGTAGCTTCAGGAGTGCACACTCAAATCTCACATAAATTGCTTGAAAAATCGCCTTGCTCTTTTTCTCTCAATTTAGTTTAAATTCTGCGTACTTGTAAAAGAGAACAATCACTGTTATTTAATGGGTTAGTAATTAGAGTTTGGTTTGAACTCAGTTGCTGTTCTTCTATCGCAGAAGAGTTCTTGATGATATCAAACTCTAACACTATCTTTATCATGGATTGTGTTCTCTTCATATAAGGAGACTTTCTCTCCTTATCTAACATGCAACCTTTTCGATCATATCAGGAGATATTGCTGCTTTATCAGTAGGACTTATCTCCTTCACGTGCATCTCACATGTATAGGTTGATCATGACTGTGCTCATACGATGGACCTGGTCTATGACTGAGTTCTTTTGTCATTCTTCAAAACTTCACCTGTTCTTGGGCCAACAAATTCCCTCTTTTTGATGATGACAAAATCAGTGTATTTTACCGATTCGAAACCTGTAAGAACTCAGCTTAACCATCAACACTATATTTAAAAAATTCACTTATCATCAAGGACCAGGTTAATTAGGCTATAAACATCACTTATTTCAGAATATGTAAAGCACAATATCTCTTCCCCCTTTTGGCATCATCGAAAAGTTGCATACACAATGTGAATCCTAGATTTTAATAAATACTCATGGCCACTGGGGCAACTGCAAGTGCAATCATAGTGCAATCATCAGTAATCAACAAACATATTTAAGCTATCAAGGTCAGAATAATCATTGAACAAGAGAAAATAACAGTTGTCATTGATAGAGATATGTTGCCACCAACAATCCACAAAAAGAAAGAAAGACATTCAACCGTGAGCAAAAAAAACAAAAAGATAGAAACATCCCTAATCTGGGTCATTGGGGTACTAAACAAGTGTAGGAGACAGGATCTAGGAGGCCTAAGGCTTGGAGGAACTAGAGGGTTGAGTTTGGAGAAGATTCAACATGTTCTGAAGAATTCCATCATTCTTCTCCTTTTCTTTGGCAAGCTCAATTCTAAGATCATCCCTCTCAGTTTCCACTTCAACCACACGAGCCTTGAGCCTAGCAATTTCAGCATCCTTAGCTGCACATTCCTGAACCAAAGTCCTAACTTTGCTGTTGATAGGTGTCTTCAGAGATGAACCAGGTTCAACTGGGATGGCATTGATTGGATAGTCAGAGGCAAGAAGAGTTTAATGCCAAAGTGTTCCTTGCTTGAGGCCATTTCCCATTTCTTCAGAGGCACATTTAGCCTGTCCAGAACTGTGGTCAGTATGAAGCCATATGGAGTAGCATGAGCCTTGGAGCCATTTATGACCTTGTCTAGCAATTTGACAATGAGGGCAGGCCAGTTGATTTGCTTTCCTCTCTCCACGCACTCCATAAGAACCAGGTCAATGTAGTTAGCAGTGTGCCTTCTCTCCTATCTGGGCAATAAGCACTTGTTAACAAACTCAAACACAACCTTGTGCTCAGGCCTCATCTCACTTTTCTGCACAGCCCTGGCTTCATTCACTTCCTCTGAATCACAGAACCTCTTGGTGATTTCAAGGGCAGTAGGGGGGAGTCCAGGCATGGCCACCTTTGCCTAGTATAGTCATCAAACCCTTCAGAGGGTATGTCTAGAATCTCTCCCAGTTTTTCTTCATCAAACTGCACTGGGACTCCCTTCACCAGGCTATTAACAACTCCATCCTTAATAGCAGCATTTGCCATAAATTCAATCAGCTCATTTCTGGCTAGCCTACCATCCATCTGAAGGACCATGTCCTTCCATCCCTGAGCAGCTAAAGAATCTACCAATCTCATCATCCCTGGTTCCACCAGGTCCCTCAATAATCTACCTTTTAAAATCTTCCTTCTGCCAAAGATGGCAAACTTATCCTGTTCCTTCTCAGAATCATTCTCTTCTTCTTCTCCACTCCAGTCATCATCATCTAAAACTTTTGTTTGTTTAGCTTTCACTGCAGATCTTGTCCTCAAGGCTAGTGTGGGTTCAGCAGCCACAGGCGCAGAAGAAGACTTCTTGGAAGAAATCTTGGGCCTTTTAGGCTTGGGTGTAGGAACCTCTACTGTTGTAACCCTTTCTTGATGGACCAGTTCCATCTCCTCTTCCTCAACAACCTATGAGGATTCTGCAATCTTTCCCTTTCCCTTGTCCATTTTCTTTTTCTTACTTTCTTCTAAGGCTTTTTGTAGATTAGCTTCACTCTGCTTTACCCTGCTTCTTATGGCTCTTCCCTAGGAACTAAAGAGGCAGTAGGTGTAAGGGATGAAGCTTTTCTTTTCTTAGAAGGCTTCAGAATATTTGGGGCTTTGGTTGTGGGAGTTCTGCATTTCTTTGGGTCATAGCTTGCCCCAACCTTTTTCAGTAGACCAGCCAAGGTCTCTTCAGTAGATGAAACAGGTTCATCTCTCTATTTGCTCAGATGAACCAACCCTTCAGCAGCTTCCCCCGAACCACTTCCCCCCTGTGTGACGACCCGACCCGTCATCACGTGAGTTACCATCCCGTTTTCCCCATTTTCTACTTCTTTATACTTCATTATCAGTGTTGGGTGTGAACGAGTTGATTTGGATTGGTTTTAGAAGGAAATGAGACACTTAGTCTCTTTAAGGAAGGGTTATTTTGGAAAAGTCAATCGGATGTTGACTTATGTGTTAGAGGACTCGGATATGAATTCCGATGATTCGGTTAGCATCGGGGGATAATTTGTGACTTAGGAGTATGATCGGAAGTAATATTGGAGGTCCGGTGTAGAATTAGGCTTGAATTGGCGAAGTTAGTATTTTGGCGAATTCCGGTTGGTAGGTGAGATTTTGATCCGAGGGTTGGATTAGAATTTCGAGAGTTGCAGTAGCTCTGTTAGGTGATTTGGGATGTGTGTGCAAAATTACAGACTAATTGGAGGTGATTTGGTTAGGTTTTTGATCGAATGCGTACTTTGGAAGATTTTAAAGAACTTAGGCTTGAATTCGATGAGAAATGATGGTTTTAGTGTTCTTTGAGGTGTTTTAATGATTGGAACAAGTTTGAATGATGTTATAGGAGGTGTTGGTACTTTTGGTTGAGGTCCCGAGGGCCTCGGGGTGATTTCGGGTGGTTAACGGGAAGTTTTGGTTTGTGAACTTAAGATTTTTGCAGTTGCTTCTGGTATTTTTGCTTCTGCGGAAATGGGACCGCAGAAGCGGTACCGCAGAAGCGAGATGTGAGCCGCAGAAGCGGCATGTATCACAGGTGCGGAGTGGTTGACTGCATCTGCGGAGTCGCAGATGCGGCGAAGTGACCGCAGATGCGGAGTTTGGAGAATTTAAGGGGAAACCGCAAACGCGGAGTTTTGTCCGCAGAAGCGCAAGGCGCAAGTGCGAAAATTCAACCGCAGAAGCGAAAATATCCGCAGAAGCGGTGTGTTGATCGCAGAAGCGGAAGTCGCAGATGCGGCTAAGGAGCCGCAGATGCTGAAATGACTGGTCAATGATATTTAATTTCTCCTTCGCGAATTTTTAAAGGGTTTCATATTTTTCACTTCGGACTTGGAGAATTTGGGCGAGTTGGAAGAGGGAAATCAAGGGACTTCTTTGAGGTAAGGATTTCTGAATCTTAAACACAATTCTAAGGTGTTATTACATGAATTTAGACTGAAAAACTAAGGAATTAAGGAGTTAGAATGGAGGTTAGGGCTTGAACGTAAGAGAGTTAAGAATGGGGATTTGAGGGGTCATTTGGACTCCGATTTTGGTAATTTTTATATGTATAGACTCGTGGCGAGATAAGGAATCCGTTGATGTTAAATTTCCTGAATTTCGAGAAGTGGGACCGGGGCTCGGGTTTTGCTAATTTCGAGGTTTTCGCTATTTTTCGATTGTTTTCGATTGGGTATTGTTGCATTAGCATATTGTGACGTATTCGTTGTGGTTTTGATCAGATTCGGCGCGCGAGGAAGTCGATTTGAGAGGCAAGGGCATAGCGAGCTAGGATTTTGGTCGGCTTGAGGTGAGTAATAGATGTAAATGATGTCCTGAGGGTTTGAAACCCCGGATTTGCACATCGTAGTGCTATATTAAGGTGACTTGCACGCCGAGTAGCGAGCGTGGGGTAGAGCACCGTTGGGAATTGTGACTTGGTCCGTCCCGATAGATGAATATACTGCTATTTGACTGAAATTCACTTATTATCATTATAAGTTGAGCTGATTGCTATATTTGGGCTTCGTGCCAATTGATTAATTCCTTCAGGGATTGCTATTACTGATTTCTTACCATTTTTACATATTATTGAACTCAGTCCTAGTATTTAATGTTGTTTTGTAAACTCAGCCACCTTTTCTATAACTAGAAACTTAAGTAATATTTTTAAAGAAGTTTGGGCTGAATATTTCTATATTATTGTGCCCGAGGGGCTTTTGTGATTTTGGACTGAGTATGGGATCGGGCTGCGTGCCACAACGGTATTATATTGATATTGATATGAGGCCGAGGGCCTAGTTTATGCCACGAGATGGCTTATTATTGCGCTTGGGCCGTAAGGGGCCCCTCCCGGAGTCTGCACACCCCCAGTGAGCACCGTCGATGATAAATAAATGGAGCGGGTTGCACACCGCAGCGGGTACTAGAGAGTACCGGTCTATTGTGTTGCATTTCATATTTGACTGTCATTTAATTGTCTATCTGTTGAGATATTTTCATAATTGTTTTAACTGGTTTACTGGCTTATACTACTTGGTTCGAGTTGCTGTATTTATAGAATTACTTCGTGCCTATTCAGGATTTCTTATTCTCAGCCTTTATTTATGTTTATTGCTCACTGGGTCGGAGTATTCACTTTACTCCCTGCACCTTGCGTGCAGATCTAGGTTTATCTGAGGTTGTGTGAGGACTTTTCTGCCTAGCAGCTTATCCGGGAGTATCGAGGTAGCTGCACTTGACGTCCGCAGTCCTAATCTTCCTTCTATCTCATTACTTTATTTTCGTACTTTTAGAGAACAATATGTAGAAGGTTGATATTCATGTATTAGAGACTCAGACTTGTGACACCGGATTCTTCGAGCCGTGTAGTTGTTTTATACTTGGGATTTCCGCTTGTTGTACTCTATTTTAGATTTCAGTATTATGACTTAGTAATTTATCTGTGTTAATTAAGTCAAGAACTGTAAGAAAATGGTTAAGGTTATTACGTTGGTCGGGCTTGCCTAGCAGTGTGTTGGGCGCCATCACGACCGGGGTTGGGGTCGTGACAAGTTGGTATCAGAGCCTAGGTTACTTGGTCTCGCGAGTCATGAGCCGGTTTGGTAGAGTCTCGTGGATCGGTACGGGGACGCCTATACTTATCCTCGGGAGGCTGCAGAACCTTTAGGAAAACTTCACATTCTTGAAACTCTTGTCGTGCGGCTTTGTTGAACTGAGAACTAAACCTCTGTTATTCTATTCTCTCACAGATGGTGAGGACACGAGCTACCGGACGCGGCAGACGACCACCAGTGCCACCTACTGAGGCCGCTAGAGGCCGTGGACGCGGTCGTGGTCGTGGCAGAGGCAGAGCAGCTGGGGCAGCACCTGCTGATCCACCAGTTGCCCCAGCTCAGGATCAGGCTCCAACTGTGGATACTCCAGTAGCACATGTTCTGGCACCAGCTGCTCCTATCATGATTCCGGGTCTTTAGGAGACCTTAGCTCAGATATTATCAGTCTGCACTGGCCTGGCTCAGGCAGTTTCAGTCACCACAGCAACAGCGACTACTTCACAGGCTGGGGGAGGCAATCAGACCCCGGCTACTCGCACACCTGAGCAGGTGGTACAGGGACTACAGACACCAGAGGCACCTCCAGCTCAACAGGTTGCACCAGTTCAGGGCTTCGTGGTTCCAGCTATGCCAGACGATGAGCAACATCATCTCGAGAGGTTTGGTAGGCTCCAGCCTCCGACATTCAGTGGTGCTGAGGGCGAGGATGCCCAGGGTTTTCTTGACAGATGCCAACGTATGCTCCGTACGACGGGGATTCTTGAGTCGAGTGGTGTGGCATTTACTACTTTTTAGTTCTCGGGGGTTGCTCTTACTTGGTGGGAGGACTTTGAGAAACGTAGGCATGTCGGCGCAGCACCTCTTTCTTGGCAGCAGTTCTCCGCTCTTTTCCTAGAGAAGTATGTACCACAGTCCCGCAGAGAGGAGCTGCGTAGGCAGTTTGAGTGATTGACAAAGGGAGATATGACAGTGACTCAGTATGAGATGAGGTTTTCACAGTTGGCCCGTCATGCTATCTGGATGGTTCCGTCAGATTGTGAGAGGATCAGGAGGTTTGTGGATGGCCTCAACTACCACCTTCGTATTCTGATGACTAGAGAAAGGGTATTGGGTGCTACGTTTGAGGAGGTGGTGCATATCGCTCGTGAGATCGAGTCAGCTCGCCGTAGAGAGCGGGAAAAAAGGGAGGCCAAGAGGCCTCGTGGATCGGGCAGTTACAGTGGTGCTCCTTCGAGGGGCCAGTTCCAGCATGGTAGAGGTCGTTCTTTCAGGCCTGCTCAGTCGACCCGTCCAGAGTATCATGGGGGATCTTCAGGTCGTGGTCATCATGGGCCCCAGCAGGGTCAGTCTTCACTCAGCGCCCTCCCATCTCAGAGTTCATCTCATGCTCCATCAGCTCAGGGTTCTTCTGCACCGAGTGCATCTGCTAGCCACTCTGGTGCAAGGGGTTCCCTTTAGTCCCCATCTCCAGCACCGGGCAGTTGTTATGAGTGCGGAGAGTTTGGTCACTTGAGGAGGCAGTGCCCTCGACTTCGTGGCAGACAGCATCAGCAGAGGGGTCAGCCCTCGACTTCTGCTCCAGCTAGTTCATCACCCGCACAACCAGCTAGGGGTGGAGATCAGGCAGCCAGGGGTCGTCCCTGAGGTGGAGATCGATCAGGCGGTGGCCAGGCTCATTTCTATGCTATGCCGGGCAGGACAGATGCCATTGCCTCAGACGCTGTCATTACAGGTATTGTTTCAGTCTGCCACAGAGACGCCTCAGTATTATTTGATTTCGGTTCCACCTATTCATATGTGTCTTCATACTTTGCTCATCATTTGGGTACGTCCCGAGGGTGTCTTGCTTTACCTGTTCATGTATCTACCCCGATGGGCGATACTATTGTTGCAGACCATGTATACCGGTCTTGCTTGGTGACTATTGGGGGTCTGGAGACCCGAGTTGATCTATTGCTATTGAGTATGGTGGATTTTGATGTCATTTTGGGCATGGACTGGTTATCTCCGTGTCATGCTATTCTAGACTGTCATGCTAAGACAGTCACTTTGGCTATACCGGGTGTGCCGAGGATCGAGTGGCGTGGTGTGACTGATTACGTTCCTAGTAGAGTTATTTCCTTCTTGAAGGCCCAACGTATGGTTGGGAAGGGTTGTCTTTCCTATTTGGCGTTTGTGAGGGATGTTGGAGCTGAGACTCCTAGCATTGATTCTGTTCCAGTTGTGAGGGATTTTCCTGATGTATTCCCTGCAGACCTACCGGGCATGCCGCCGGAAAGGGATATTGATTTTGGTATTGACCTGGTGCCGGTCACTCAGCCCATCTCTATTCCTCCATATCGTATGACACCAGCGGAGTTGAAGGAATTGAAGGAGCAGCTTCAGGAGCTCCTAGATAAGGGGTTCATCCGGCCTAGTGTGTCACCTTGGGGTGCGCCAGTTCTATTTGTGAAGAAGAAGGATGGCACAATGAGGATGTGCATCGATTATAGGCAATTGAACAAAGTAACAGTGAAGAACAAGTATCCCCTACCTCGCATTGATGATTTATTTGACCAGCTTCAGGGAGCGAGGGTGTTCTCCAAGATTGATCTCCGTTCGGGTTATCACCAGCTGAAGATCAGGGATTCAGATATTCATAAGACTGCTTTTAGGACTAGGTATGGTCACTATGAGTTTCTTCTCATGTCTTTCGGGCTGACCAATGCCCTAGCAGCGTTCATGTATCTGATGAACAATGTGTTTCGGCCTTATCTGGATTCATTTGTCATCGTGTTCATTGATGATATCCTGGTATACTCGCGTAGTCAAGAGGAGCACGCGCAGCATTTGCAAGTTGTATTGCAGAGATTGAGGGAGGAGGGGCTTTATCCAAAGTTCTCCAAGTGTGAGTTTTGGCTCAGTTCAGTGGCTTTCTTTGGACACGTGGTGTCCAGCGAGGGTATTCAGGTTGACCCGAAGAAGATAGAGGCGGTGCAGAGTTGGCCTAGACCGTCCTCAGCCACGGAGATTCGTAGCTTCCTTGGGTTGGCAGGCTACTATCGTCACTTAGTTCATGGTTTTTCCTCTATTGCATCGCCCTTGACCAAGTTGACTCAGAAGGGTGTTTCATTTGTATGGTCGGACGAGTGTGAGGAGAGCTTTCAGAAGCTCAAGACAGCTTTGACCACAGCTCCAGTATTGGTTTCGTCGTCATCTTCAGGTTCATATACGGTATATTGCGATGCTTCCAGAGTTGGGATTGGTTGTGTTCTGATGCGGGAGGGTAGAGTTATTGCTTATGCTTCTCGTCAGTTGAAGCCTCATGAGCAGAACTACCCCGTTCATGATTTGAAGTTAGCTGCTATAGTCCATGCATTGAAGATTTGGAGGCATTACTTGTACGGCGTATCTTGTGAGGTATTCACCGACCATCGCAGTCTTCAGCATTTATTCAAGCAAAAGGACCTTAATTTGAGGCAGCGGAGGTGGCTAGAGTTACTGAAGGATTATGACATTACTATTCTGTATCACCTTGGGAAGGCCAACGTAGTGGCCGATGCTGTCACACCTCCTTTTTCACTACACCCCCGGAAGGGAGTATGAAGAGAGTTTTTTTCAACTTAAAGTGACAATCGAAACGGGATTATTTATTTATTAAATTCAGAGTCGCCACTTGGGATAATTCATGGTGTCCCAAGTCACCGGTTCAAATCCCGAATCGAGGAAAAGGTTGACTCCGTTTTACAGTCTGCGAACACAGAAATCCGGGTAAGGAATTTTGTTAACCCGGGAGAACGTGTTAGGCATTCCCGAGTTCTGTGGTTCTAGCACGGTCGCTTAGTGATTATTACTTGGCTTAAATTGTTTAACTACTCATTTTTACGACCTATGTGCATTTATCTTTTACCTCTTTTAATTGCTTGATTATTTGTAATTAAAGAATTGAGTTACGCGTACGTATACTCTTTTCCTTTGGCACGTCAAGAATCATATCACACGAACGTGTCCACAATTAATAACGCTATGTTATTAAGAAAGTTTGGTTGAAGTTGCGAACGCATACTCCAATTTTGTTTTTAAGATCATAATTAAGTCACGCGAACGTGTACCCAATCACAACAATCTATTTATTAATACACGCCTAATACAAGCTTTGGTCATGGCATTGTATGAGATCCTTTTGCAACCTTCCCTCCGATTCTATCTTTTTCTATAGGTTTCAACTTTTTTTATACCATCATATCGATGCACATTATGGATACACAAGCAAAAGAATACACAACGAGAAATTTCACAAATAGCAAAACTTTCAGGAAACTAATTACTTTCTATTATATTTCCAAGCACCATTACTCCGAAATTACAAAACTAATAATCTACGTCCTACTACAAGAAGCAGTACCAATAAACTAGACAAAGACCGGCCCACCAGTAAAGCAACAAACTAATCTTCCTAAATCGAAACCAAGTTCAATTATAATGAAATCATATTCACCTAATCTATTTGACTACTAACTAGAAACGCACAGGTGGAATTTAGAACCATGACCATTACCGCTAAAAAATCAACCCATAAACATATAAACAGTGCTCTAGTAATATAAGCTCAACAACATTAAACATTACGCCATGTAGGAAATAAAGATTAAAGGTAAAAATTGACCTTTTATTGATGAACAAAGCTGAAAATGAAAAATCAATCGGGTTAAGCAAAGCAACAATCCTTGGACCGAAACACCGAAATCGCAAATCGAAACCTCGAATCGACACCGAAACACTCCACACACAAACTCGAAACAAATGTAGCAGAACCAAAAACAAAGGAGCCAGAGACGGAAACCAAGGTGCTGAATACGGGCGCCGGAATATCTCCTGATGGGCTTCGCTTCAAAAATGCCGATTGAGATTTCTCTTGGTTAGCTTAGATCACAAATCTCCATATAACTCCATATTCATATAGGGCTGCGTGTAAATTAGATTAACGGGACAGGACATATAGCAACATGGTTTGCCAACTGTTATAATCAATTTGGCCCTTTGCTTACTTTCATTTTTCAAGATTTGGCTTTAATATGTGTTTCTTTTTTCATGTGGCACCTAGAGAAACAACGAAGTTGGCAGAAGTTTTGTTTTGGGCATCGCCGTTCACCCTTTTTTTTAGCTCTAGGTCTAGGAATTGAAAACTTGGGGTAGGGTTTCTATAATTAGGTATTTTATATGGAGGTAGGAAGGATGATGACCATTGGATTAGAAGAAAATAGATGGCTAATATTAAATCTTGCACTTAAGTGGGCTAATGGGTTTGGAAGAATGGGCTAAGGATAATTGGGTTGGACCATGTCTTTTTGGGTTTCTCTTTTTTTTCTTCATTTCTTTTCATTATTCTAAAGATGAATTAAAAATAGCTTTAAAAAGATACTAGTATATTTAAGATAATAAAAATGTTTAGAGAAGACAAATAATTACTATATTCAATGCTACTCAATATATACTAAAATGTAAAATATTTTTTGAACTTTTTCTTCTTATCTTTTTTTTGAAAAATGAAATGCCAAGACTATTTTTGTATTTTTTCAAAAATAAAACTAACTAGACAAAATATCAACTGGCTAGAATAAGGGAAAATATTTTTTGTAATTTTTTTTAGATAAAATAAGGTAAAGAGAGCGATACTAAACCTAAACTAAATATTTATGCTAAAATATAAAAAATCTTGGGGAGGGTCAAAAATCACATGTCTACAGATGCTTTGAGCCGAAAGGCAGTGAGTATGGGGAGCTTGGCGTACATTCCAGCTGAGGAGAGGCCATTGGCAGTTGATGTTCAGGCTTTGGCCAATCGGTTTGTGAGACTAGATATTTCAGAGCCCAGTCGGGTGTTGGCTTGTGTGGTTTCTCGATCTTCCTTGTATGACCGCATCAGAGAGTGTCAGTATGAGGATCCGCATTTGCTTGTCCTTAAGGACAGGGTCCAGCATGATGATGCCAGGGATGTGACCATTGGAGATGATGGTGTGTTGAGGATGTAGGGCCGCATTTGCGTGCCCAATGTGGATGGGCTTCGGGAGTTGATATTGGATGAGGCCAATAGCTCGCGGCATTCCATTCATCGGATCAGGACCTTAGACAACACTATTGGTGGTGGAGGATGAAGAGAGATATTGTGGAGTATGTAGCCCGGTGTCTTAATTGTCAGCAGGTGAAATATCAGCATCAGAGACCGGGTGGCTTGCACCAGCAGATCGTTATTCCCAAGTGGAAGTGGGAGAGATCACTATGGATTTCGTTACTGGACTCCCACGGACTTTGAAGAAATTTGATGCTATTTGGGTGATTGTAGACAGGCTGACTAAGTCCACGCACTTCATTCCGGTTTGTACTACTTATTCTTCAGAGCGGCTGGCAGAGATTTATATTCGAGAGATTGTTCGATTGCATGGTGTCCCAGTTTCTATCATATCAGAACGGGGCACTCATTTTACCTCTCAGTTTTGGCAGACGGTTCAGCGGGAGTTGGGTACTCAGGTGCAGTTGAGCACAGCCTTTCACCCTCAGACGGACGGGCAGTCCGAGCGCACCATTCAGATATTGGAGGAAATGCTACGCGCCTGTGTTATTGATTTTGGAGGGTCATGGGATCGGTTTCTACCGCTTGCAGAGTTTGCCTACAACAACAGCTATTAGTCCAGCATTCAGATGGCACCATATGGGGCCTTGTATGGGAGACGGTGTAGATCTCCAGTTGGTTGGTTCGAGCCCGGGGAGGCTAGATTGTTGGGGACAGATTTGGTTCAGGATGCATTGGAGAAGGTGAAGGTGATTCAGGAGAGACTCCGTACAGCGCAGTCGAGGCAGAAGAGTTATGCGGATAGGAAGGTCCGAGATGTATCATATATGATTGGTGAGAAGGTCCTGCTGAAGGTTTCACCCACAAAGGGCGTTATGAGATTTGGGAAGAAAGGGAAGTTGAGTCTGCGGTTCATTAGGCCTTTTGAGGTTCTTAGGAGGATTAGGGAGGTGGCTTATGAGCTTGCCTTGCCACCTAGCTTGTCGGGCGTGCATCCAGTTTTTCATGTTTCTATGCTCCGGAAGTACATTGGAGACCCGTCCCATGTTCTGGATTTCAGTACAGTTCAGCTGGAGGGTGACTTGACTTATGAGGTAGAGCTAGCAGCCATTTTGGATCGTCAAGTTCAAAAGTTGAGGTCAAAGAATGTTGCTTCGGTGAAAGTGCAGTAGAGAGGTCGGCCCGTGGAGGAGGCTACCTGGGAGACCGAGCGGGAGATGCGGAGCAACTACCCTCACCTATTTGAGGCTTCAGGTATGTTTCTTGACTCGCTCGAGGACGAGCATTTGTTTAAGTTGGGGAGGATGTGACGACCGGATCTGTCGTCACGTCAGTTACCGCCCCATTTTCCCCATTTTCCCAATTTTCTGCTTCTTTATACTTCATTATCAGTGTTGGGTGTGAACGAGTTGATTTGGATTGGTTTAAGAAGAAAATGAGACACTTAGTCTCTTTAAGGAAGGGTTGTTTTGGAAAAGCTTATGTGTTAGAGGGCTCGGATATGAATTCCGATGATTCGGTTAGCTTCGGGGGATGATTTGTGACTTAGGAGTGTGATCGGAAGTAATTTTGGAGGTCCGGTGTAGAATTAGGCTTGAATTGGCGAAGTTAATATTTTGGCGAATTTCGGTTGATAGGAATTCCGAGAGTTGCAGTAGCTCCGTTAGGTGATTTGGGATGTGTGCAAAATTTTAGACTAATTGGAGGTGATTTGTTTAGGTTTTTGATCGAATGCGTACTTCGGAAGATTTTAAAGAACTTAGGCTTGAATTCGATGAGAAATGATGGTTTTAGTGTTGTTTAAGGTGTTTTAATTATTGGAACAAGTTTGAATGATGTTATAGGACGTGTTGGTACTTTTGGTTGAGGTTCTGGGGGCCTCGGGGTGATTTTGGGTAGTTAACGGGAAGTTTTGGTTTGTGAACTTAAGATTTTTGCAGCTGCTTCTGGTATTTTCGCTTCTGCGGAAATGGGACCGCAGAAGCGGTACCGCAGAAGCGAGATGTGAGCCGCAGAAGCGGCATGTATCACAGGTGCGGAGTGGTTGACTGCATCTGCGGAGTCGCAGATGCGGCGAAGTGACCGCAGATGCGGAGTTTGGAGAATTTAAGGGGAAACCGCAAACGCGGAGTTTTGTCCGCAGAAGCGCAAGGCGCAAGTGCAAAAATTCAACCGCAGAAGCGAAAATATCCGCAGAAGCGGTGTGTTGATCGCAGAAGCGGAAGTCGCAGATGCGGCTAAGGAGCCGCAGATGCTGAAATGACTGGTCAATGATATTTAATTTCTCCTTCGCGAATTTTTAAAGGGTTTCATATTTTTCACTTCGGACTTGGAGAATTTGGGCGAGTTGGAAGAGGGAAATCAAGGGACTTCTTTGAGGTAAGGATTTTTGAATCTTAAACACAATTCTAAGGTGTTATTACATGAATTTAGACTGAAAAACTAAGGAATTAAGGAGTTAGAATGGAGGTTAGGGCTTGAACTTAAGTGAGTTAAGAATGGGGATTTGAGAGGTCATTTGGACTCCGATTTTGGTAATTTTTATATGTATAGACTTGTGGCGAGATAAGGAATCCGTTGATGTTAAATTTCCTGATTTTCGAGAAGTGGGCTCGTGGCTCAGGTTTTGCTAATTTCGAGATTTTCGCTATTTTTCAATTATTTTCGATTGGGTATTGTTCCATTAGCATATTGTGACGTATTCGTTGTGGTTTTGATCAGATTCGGCGCGCGAAGAGGTCGATTTGAGAGGCAAGGGCATAGCGAGCTAGGATTTTGGCCGGCTTGAGGTGAGTAATAGATGTAAATGATGTCCTGAGGGTTTGAAACCCCGGATTTGCACATCGTAGTCCTATATTGAGGTGACTTGCACGCCGAGTAGCGAGCGTGGGGTAGAGCACTGTTGGGGATTGTGACTTGGTCCATCTCGATAGATGAATATACTGCTATTTAACTGAAATTTACTTATTATCATTATAATTTGAGCTGATTGCTATATTTGGGCTTCGTGCCAATTGATTAAATCCTTTTCTCAGTCCTAGTATTTAATGTTGTTTTGTAAACTCAGCCACCTTTTCTCTAACTAGAAACTTAATTAATATTTTTAAAGAAGTTTGGGCTGAATATTTCTATATTATTGTGCCCGAGGGGTTTGTGTGATTTTGGACTGAGTATGGGATCGGGCTGCGCGCCGCAGCGGTATTATATTGATATTGATATGAGGCCGAGGGCCTAGTTGATGCCACGAGATGGCTTATTATTGCGCTTGGACCGTAAGGGGCCCCTCCCGGAGTCTGCACACCCCCAGTGAGCATCGTCGACGATATATAAATAGAGCTGGCTGCACGCCGCAACGGGTACTAGAGAGTACCGGTCTATTGTGTTGATTTTCATATTTGACTGTCATTTAATTGTCTATCTATTGAGATATTATCATAATTGTTTTAATTGGTTTACTGGCTTGTACTACTTGGTTCGAGTTGCTGTATTTATAGAATTACTTTGTGCATATTCAGGATTTCTTATTCTCAACCTTTATTTATGTTTATTGTTCACTGGGTCGGAGTACTCACTTTACTTCCTGCACCTTACGTGCAGATCCAGGTTCATCTGAGGTTGTGTGAGGACTTCTCTGCCTAGCAGCTTATCCGGGAGTATCGAGCTAGCTGCACTTGACGTCCGCAGCCCTAATCTTCCTTCTATCTCATTACTTTATTTCCGTACTTTTAGAGAACAATATGTAGTAGGTTGATATTCATATGTTAGAGGCTCAGACTTGTGACACCAGATTCTTCGGACTGTGTAGTTGTTTTATACTTGGGATTTCCGCTTGCTTTAATCTATTTTAGATTTCAGTATTATGACTTAGTAATTTATCTGTGTTAATTAACACAAGAACTGTAAGAAAATGGTTAAGGTTATTACGTTGGTCGGGCTTGCCTAGCAGTGTGTTGGGCGCCATCACGACCGGCGTTGGGGTCGTGACATCCTGACTTCAAGCCACTCTCTTCTAACCTCTCTTGTGCAACCCCACATATAGCAAGAACTGCTTCCTTCCCATTTCCCCTCTCTTCACCACATGCACCCTCTCTCTCTTTTTCTTTTTGAGACTTCTTTTTACCTCCATTTCTACTCAACTCAGGCAACTTAACATCCCTAATGGGTCCAACCAGAACAAACCTAGTCTCTAAGTTTTCATTCACAGATGAACTTACCTCAGTAGGGTCTTCTTGAGTCTTCTCAGAGTTAGAAGACCCATGTCCTTCCCCCTCAGTCGCTGATTGATATGATTCTAACTCAAAGCTGGAGTCTGAATTTGGAGTTTTGCTTTGCTTTATTTGGCTTGCTTTCAACCTTTCGTTTAAAACCTTTCTCAAAGCCCCAGATGCTACAGTCTTTCGATCAAGCATTTTCTACCTTCGTAGCCTAGGTTTTGGAGATACATTGGGTGGAGTAGATGAGGATGAATTTGAGGGAGATGGTGGTGGAGGAGTTCCGGGATTTTCTTGTGGGTTAGACATGATTGTTGGTTTCTTGAGAGAATTTGGGAGTTTTGGAGAAGAGGGCAATTGGAAGTGAAGAAGTGTTTTTGACGGTTTTGGAATTATGATGAAGGCTAGAGAGGTGGTGTGTATTTAAAGAGAATTAGACATTTAATCAATAACGGAAGCTTTTTGCAAGGGTCGAATAAGAGTCTAATCAAACTGAAATTCCAGAATTTAAATGATCGATTTGGCTTCCCTAGATATTTGGCAAAAATTACGGTTTAGAGTTCTAGATAGACGGAACTGATTCAATGCCAACGGATAGAATTTTCTAGGGATTTGACAAGTATAGGACTTCTGCTCATGATTGAAACTTTAATAATTTTAATTGTGCAGAGTATAGAAAACATACCTGAGCTTTCATATGAGCCCATACTGATGAACCAGGTTCTTCATTTAGAACTCTCTTGAACATGCCTCAAATACCATAATAGAGAAAATTTTGTAAGAGATCGGTGAGTCATATAAACACATGTCACGGGAGTATACTAACTAAAGTATGAAGCTGAGTAAAAATCAATCTAGATATTTACACAAGTTCAGAATTCCTAGCCAAATTTTTTTTTTCATTTTTCAATTTTTTTTATTGTGCATTCTGAACTGGACCTATTAGGTGATCTTAATCATCCCTAATTCCAACCTGTTCCTCTCAAAGTTTTCTCTACTCAGTGCTTTAGTGAAGATATCAGCAATTTGTTTATCAGTAGCACAAAATTCTATAGAGATCATTCCTTTCTCATAGTTGTCTCTCAAGAAGTGTTGTCTAACATCTATGTGCTTAGTCCTCTTATGATGAACAAGGTTCTTTGTCATACTTATAGCACTAGTGTTATCACAGAATATAGGAATACAACCAACTTCAATTCCAAAATCTATCAGCTGCTGTTTGATCCATAGCAATTGAGCATAACGAGATGCAGTAGCAATATATTCAGCTTCAGGAGTAGATAAGGCTACTGAATTTTGCTTCTTAGTAGCCCATGACACAATACATGAACCAAGGAAGTGTGCCATACCTGAGGTGCTCTTCCTATCCACTAGGAATCCTGCATAATCACCATCAGCATATCCTACTAGATTGAAATTACTACCTTTGGGGTACCAAAGGTACAGATCAATGGTGCCTTTCAGATATCTTAGTATCCTCTTTACAACAATCAAGTGAGACTCTTTTGGATTGGCCTGAAAACAAGCACAAAGCCCTACACTGAAAACAATGATAGGTTTGCTGGCAGTAAGATACAAGAGTGAACCAATCATACCCCTATACAACTTTTGATCAACTGATGAACCAGGTTTATCAATGTCTAATTTAGTGGCAGTTGTAATGGGTGTGTCTATTTCTTTTGATTCTTCCATTTTAAACTTTTTGATAAGCTCTTTTGCATACTTTTGCTGATGGATCATAGTTCCATTAGGACTTTGTTTGATCCGCAAGCCTAAAAAGAAGTTAAGCTCACCCATCATACTCATTTCAAACTCACTCCCCATTAGTTTTACAAAGTCCTTACTTAGCTTATCAGTGGTGGCCCCAAAGATTATGTCATCAACATATATTTGTACCACAAGGAGATCCTTACCTTCCCTTAAGAATAAGGTACTGTCAATTTTACCTCTTTTGTAACCATGTTCAAGTAGAAATTTGGATAGTCGTTCATACCATGCTCTTAGGGCCTGCTTGAGTCCATAGAGAGCCTTGTCTAACTTGTACACATGCTCAGGACATTCCTTGCTCTCAAACCCTGAAGGTTGTTTCACAAAAACTTCTTTTAGGTAGCCATTCAGGAAGGCACTTTTGACATCCATCTGATGAAGAGTGAATTCCATGTGTGCTGCAAAGGCTATGAGGAGTCTGATTGCCTCTAGTCTTGCAACTGGAGCAAAAGTCTCATCATAAACTATGCCCTCCTCTTGGCTGTAACCTTGGACCACCAGTCTTGCCTTGTTTCTTGTAACTGTTCTATCTTCATCAAGTTTGTTTCTGAAGACCCATTTTGTACCAATAACTGATCTGTCTTTGGGTCTTGGAACCAGATGTCAAACTTGACTTCTCTCAAACTGATTGAGTTTATCTTGCATTGCATTCACCCAATCGGCATCATGCAAAGCCTCAACAACATTTTTAGGTTCAATAAGAGATAAAAATTACATCAAAAGCACATAGATTATTTAATTGTGATCTAATTTTGACTCCAGATGTTGGATCAGTGATAATGTTCTCAATAGGATGAGAACTTTGATACTTGTGAGGTTTCACAACCAACTGGTTTCTGCTAGATGTTTCTCCCATGTTCTGTTGCTGAGGAACAGGGTCATGAACAGGTTCTTTTAGAGGGTTTATTTCAATTCCTCTTTGATTAGTTCCCCTGTCACGTTGCCCTGAATGGAAGAACCTGTTCCATCATTTGTTCCTTATTTTGGTGCCACTTTGACTTGTACTGAGGCTTCAGTTAAATCTTTTACCAATCCAATGGCTTCATCTTCATGTTCCTGTCTCTCAGAAAGAATGTTAGTTTCATCGAATACTACATGTACACTTTCTTCTACACACAAAGTTCTTTTATTAAACACTTTATATGCTTTGCTATGTGAAGAATATTCCAAGAATACTCCCTCATCACTTCTGGGATCAAACTTACCTAGGGAGTCTTTTCCATTATTGTGCACAAAGCACTTGCATCCAAATGCCCTAAGATGGGATATGTTTGGTTTTCTCCCTTTAAGTAACTCATAGGGAGTCTTCTCTACAAGAGGTCTAGTCATGCATCTATTGATAATGTAACATGCAGTGTTTACAGCCTCTGCCCAGAAGCTATGGGCAGTTTACTAGAAAGAAGCATAGTCCTAGCCATGTCTTCAAGAGTCTTGTTCTTTCTTTCAACTACTCCATTTTGTTGAGGAGTCCTAGGGGCAGAGAAGTTATGATCTATACCATTTTCATCACAGAATTCAGCAAACTTAGCATTTTCAAATTCAGTTCCACGATCAGACCTAATGGATGCAAGTTGATTTCCTAATTGTTTTTGAGTTTTTCTAACAAAGGCAGTAAAAATGTCAAATGCTTCATCTTTAGATGTTAGAAATAGTACCCAGGTAAATCTAGAATAATCATCAACTAGTACCATTGCATATTTCTTTCCACCTCTGCTCATGGTTCTCATTGGACCATAGAGATCCATATGGATCAGTTCCAACGACTTGGTTGTGCTTACCATTTTCTTTTTTTTGAAGGATGATCTTACCTGCTTTCCTCTTGCACAGGCCTCACAAACTTTGTCTTCCTTGAACTTGATGTTAGGTAACCCTATCACCAAGTTCTTGGAGACTAATTTATTTAGCTAATTCAGACTGGCATGACCAAGTCTTTTGTGCCACAGGAGGGGATCATTATCCAGCACACTTATGCAGGTTAGTTTATTTTTTGAAAGAGTAGACAAATCTACAATGTAAATATTGTTAACTCTTTTTCCCTGCAAAACAATCTTGTCAGTGGTAAGGTTAATTACAAAGCATTTTGTAGAGGTGAATGCTACAAGGTTACCTCTGTCACACAGTTGTGACACACTGATCAGGCTGTATTTCAAGCCATCTATCAAGTAGACATTCTCAATGGAGTGAGAGTCTGTCTTACCTTTCTTTCCAACCCTAATAATCTCACCTTTCTTCCCATTTCCAAAGGAGACATTACCTTCCTTTAAGTCCTTAATTGAAAGGAATTGGTTCTTGCTTCCAGTCATATGTTTTGAGCAGCTACTGTCCATGTACCATATTTGGCTACTTCCCTTCACTTGGACCTGCAAGAAAAAATCAGGGGTTAGTCTTAGGAACCCAAACTAGTTTGGGTCCCTTTCTATAGGCAAAGGGATAAATCAGATTCCTTCTAGCCCACCCAGGCAGCCTATTTTTTCTTGAACAAAAGCTTTGTTCTTTTGACTGGCCTTTTCTTTTGCATTACATTTATTTTTGTAATGGCCAGTCTTCCCACAGTGTGTGCAGATTTTGTTCTCAGGAAGAGTGAGGTACTTGCTTTTAGGATCCCACTTAGGTGCTTGATTCCCATAACCAAGTCCTCTTTTGTTGCTACTGTGATGTTCTTGTAGCCAGGAGAGTGCATCAGAAGCCATTTCATCATCCTCCAGATCTGAACCTTCAGCAATTCTGAGAGCCAGAATTCTTTCCTTCTTGGGTGCATCCATTTTCATGGTTTGCCTTCTCAGTTCATAGGCAGTAAGGTTTCCAATTAGTTCATCCAGCTTGAGGGTAGCAATATTCTTTGATTCCTGAATAATAGTGATTTTGCTTTCCCAAGAGACTGGCAGAACCCTTGTTAAAATCTTCTCAACTTTGTCTTCTTCAAGAATAATCCTTCCAAGAGACTTAAGTTCATTTGTTAGTGTGGTGAACCTTGTATACATCTCCTGGATGGTTTCTCCTTCCTTCATGGTGAAATTCTCATTTTGAGAATATAGCAGTGTTCCTCTGGACCTCTTCACTTGAGGTGTTCCTTCATGAGCCACTTGCAAAGTGTCCCAGATTTCCTTAGCAGTGGTACAGCTTTGAATTTTATTGTACTCATCTGGACCTAGTCCACACACAAGCCATTTCTTGGCCTTCGCATTCTTCTCCCACTTCTTCAGGTCTTCAGCAGTGCAGTTAGCTCTTGTCTTTGGAACATCCACTCCTTCAACATTCTTCTTCGTAGTTGCTAGAGGACCATCAGTGACTATGTCCTAGAGTTCATGGTCTTCTCCTATGATGTGATCCCTCATCCTGTTCTTCCACTAAGAATAGTACTGTCCGTTGAAAAGTGGAGGCCTAGCAGTGGATTGCCCTTCCCAGTTCCCAGGTGGTGCACTCATGTTGATCTTTTCCTAAGGTGTTAGCCTCTTCAAGGATAACCTGCTCTGATACCAATTGATGTTCTAAACGTCAATATCACACAAGAGGGGGGGTGATTTGTGTGGTACCCAATTTTCGCTCGAGAAGAACCTGGTTCTTCTAGGTGTACTAACTACTATTATTTGCGGAATAATAAGTACATAAAATAAAGAACACAGAGATTTTTATGTGGAAAACACCTGGCTCAAAAGGTGAAAAACCCATGACCTACTACTCAGTAGGATTTTCCCAAACGTCCACTAAAATCACTGAGCCAAAACAGCATTTACAAAGACTCTTTGTGAACCGAAGGATTAACTCTAATCCCATTGTGGCACACAGCCTCAACTGTTGCAACAACTTTAAGTTAGCTATAACTTGAACACTCTAAGAACCTAATACAATTGCTTCTATGAAAGCTGAAAGGTACAACTTAAACCACCTACTACAATTGAACTAGAATAAAAGAAAGACACAATGGAACTAGTTCTTCTGTCTCGTTCAAGTAGCTTCAGGAGTGCACACTCAAATATCACATAAATTGCTTGCAAAATCGCCTTGCTCTTTTGCTCTCAATTTAGTTTAACTTCTGCGTTTGTGCAATACCTGTAAAAGAGAACAATCATTGTTATTTAATGGGTTAGTAATCAGAGTTTGGTTTGGACTCAGTTGTTGCTCTTCTATCGCAGAAGAGTTCTTGATGATATCAAACTCTAACACTATCTTTATCATGGATTGTGTCCTCTTCATATAAGGAGACTTTCTCTCCTTATCTAACATGCAACCTTTTCGATCATATCAGGAGATATTGCTACTTTATCAGTAGGACTTATCTCCTTCACGTGCATCTCACATTTATAGGTAGATCATGACTGTGCTTCACACGATGGACCTGGTCCATGACTGAGTTCTTTTGTCATTCTTCAAAACTTCACCTGTTCTTGGGCCAACAGCGCCCAACACCATTGCCGGGCAAGCCAACGCGGAAAATACTAAATAAGTTCTTGTTTACTTTTACCCAAAATAGTTGCAATATTTCCTTAAGTTGAAATAAAAAATCAGAAATGATCAGTAAAGCCAAAAATAATCATACAATCCCAAAATAATAGTCTACTAATGTGTGTGCCAAGACCTGGTGTCACAAGTTGTTGGCAACTAGTAGAATATACAAAAGAATCACACTATCCTACTGTCTGAAATAGAATAGACAGCAAAATACATAAGAAAGACTCCTCCAGGCTGCTGAACGGCATGGGAAGGAAAGTAACTCACCGTAGAAGTCTCGAAATCCGCTCAGGGATGCGCACCAGACTGATAGCCAGAGACACCTTCCTCAGATCCTGTACAATTAAGTATAGAATTGTAGTATGAGTACATAAATAATATGTACCCAGTAAGTATCCCGTTTAATCTCGAAGAAGTAGAGACGAGAGGTCGACTTGATACTTACTAGGGTCAAATAATATGAGATAAAGTTTATACTAAGCATGGATAGCACAATTAATTATCATTTTATGGCAAGGAATAACAGTTCTTCATCCAGATAATATAACAGGTAACCATTTACACTTCAAGGCATGTACAAAGTTCAGTCCACAGAAAATACTAAGTAAAACATGCGCAAGCAACACCGAGGGACGTACGGCCCGATCCAATATAAAAATAATGTGCACTGCCGAGGGTCGAACTACACGAACCATAGATGCATCTATTACCCCGCTCGTGAATCACACGTGCGACGCGGTCAAATATAAATAAACTCAACAACAAACAGACAATAATGTATATCTGAGAAGTGGTTATTCACAAGAATATTCAAATTCTCTTTTAGAAGACCACGGAAGATAAGATTCCTCTTACTAGTCTCATTTACCTTAATCAACATGATTAATAAGAATCCGAATTTAGCATGAAGTTACAAGGATATCACACAGAGCATGCTTCTGGGTCCTAGACTACCCGGACTTAGCATAATAATAGCTACGCACGGAATCTCGTCACCTAGTGCGTACGTAGCCCCCGCATATAGTAGCAATTAATTCAATTATCCTACCTATGGGGACAATTCCCTCTTATAAGGTTAGAAAGAAGACTCACCTCGCTCCAAAGTGCACTTCCAATACCAAGAATGAGCCCAAACCCTCAATTCGGAGCCGAACGATCCAAAACTAGATACACGAGGTAGGAACTAATCAATATAAGTTCACAAGATTGTATTCTACCTATTTAAGAAATTTCCCTACCCTTACCGCAAGTTTCCTAAATTCCGACCCCGGGCTCAAGTGCCCGAATTCCGAAATTTTTCGAAGGAAGTTGTTTTCTATAACCTAAGGATCAATAATATATGATTTCTAACTCATTTCATAACAAATTTCGTGGTTAAATCTAACTTTTTCCAAAACCCTTGGTCTTGCTCTAACCCCATGATTTACCTTAATTCTAGTGTTTAATCTACCTAAAATACAAGTATTAAACTAGGAATAAGTGGGATAAGCTTACCTCAAATTTCTAGGTAGAAATCTTCTCTCAAAAGCTCCCAAAATCGCCAATGGAGGAGTGAAAAGTGTCAAAAATGACTTAGAACCCGTATTAAATGAAGCTCACTGCTTCAGCGATTTCCGCTTCTGCGGTCAGGGGACCTCATCTGTTGTTCCGCTTTTGCGAGGAAGAGACCGCATCTGCAAAAATGGGCCAAGCGGGCTAGGGCCGCTTCTCCGGTCTGAAAGCCGCTTCTACGGAGCCGCTTCTGCGGCTTGGGAGCCGCTTCTACGGTTCCTGACCTGGCCTACCTTGGATGCTTCTACGATAGGAGGACCGCTTCTGCGGTCTCGCACCTGTGGTCAACCAACCGCAGGTGCGGTTATGACAGAAGCAGATGCTTTAACATTCCTCCAAAAATTCCAACTTCACTTGAGCCTCGTTCGATTGATGCTCGAGGCTGCCGGGCCCCGTCCGAACATACCAACAAGTTTGAAATCATGAGACAGACCTACTCGAACCTTAGGAACGCCTGAAACAATGCTAAATCCAAGAATCACCCCTAAAACCAAATGAATCAAACTTATGAACTTCAAGTTCTTAATTTTCCTCTAACGAGCCGAAACGCACTTAAACTACTCGGATTGACACCAAATTTTGCGGGCAAGTCTTAAATGTTATATCGGACCTGTACCGGGCTCCGGAACCAACATACGAGACCTATACCCATGTGATCAATCATTACTTAGTTTCTTTAAATCCTTAAAATTATAGATTAACAATTTCTATTAAAAATTCATTACTCGGCCTAGGGACCTTGGAATTCGATTCCAGGCATATGCCCAGGTCCCATATTTTCCTACGGATCCTCCGGGACCGTCAAATCACAAATCCGGGTCCGTCTGCTCAAAATATTGACCAAACTCAAACTTGGCCTTTTAAGAAAATCCTAAGGAACCAAATGAGCATATTTCTAACCAAACTTCTTCCAAATCACAAACCAACCGTCCCTGCAAGTCATAAATTAGCTAAAGCAAGCGTGGGAAGTTTTATTTAAAGGAACGGGGTTCAAAAAGGCAAAATGACCAGTCGGGTCGTTACACCCTTAGTAATCCGAAAATATTCCAGCACAATATACTGGAGTTCGAATTTTATAACATATGAGCTTCCAGCATAATGTGTTGGAGTTCTAACATGATATGCGGAAAGTTTATATGAAGAAAATCCATAATCCAGCATATTATGTTGGAACAACTTTACTTTGTCCAAGGCATCTTGCACCAAATCCGTACCGTATATCTTAGCCTCACCCGGCTCAAATCACCCGATAGGAGAACGACGCCGCCTACCGTATAAAGTCTCAAATGGGGCCATCTCAATGCTGGACTGATAGCTGTTGTTGTACGAAAACTCCGCCAAAGGCAAGAACTGATCCCACTTCCCTCCAAAGTCAATCACACATGCTCTAAGCATATACTCCAAGATCTGAACTGTCCGCTCCAACTGCCCGTCGGTCTGTGGATAAAATGTTGTGCTAAGCTCCACACGAGTCCCAACCTCACTCTGAACCGCTCTCCAGAAGTGGGAAGTGAACTGAGGGCCTCTATCGGATATAATGGAAATAGGTACACCGTGCAACTGGACTATCTCCCGAATGTAAATCTGAGCCAACCTTTCTGAAGTGTAAGTAGTCACAACCGGTATAAAGTGTGCCGACTTGGTCAACCTATCCATAATGACCCACACTGCATCATACTTCCGCAAGGTCCGGGGCAACCGAACTACGAAGTCCATACTAATGCACTCCCACTTCCACTCTGGTATAGGCATCTGCTGAAGTAGGCCACCCGGCCTCTGATGTTCATACTTGACCTGTTGGCAATTCAAACACTTAGCCACATACTCCACTATGTCCTTCTTCATCCTCCGCCACCAATAATGCTGCCTCAAGTCACGATACATCTTCGTAGCTCCCGGATAAATGGAATACTGCGAACTGTGTGCCTCCTCTAGTATCCTCTCCCTCAGACCATCAACATTAGGAACACATAGACGACCCTGGAGATGCAAACACCATCCTCGCCAATAGAAACCTCCTTAGCACCTCCATGAAGCATCGCCTCTTTTAGAATAGCCAGATGTGGATCATCAAACTGCCGGGCCTTTGTCTGCCCCATTAATGAAGACTGAGAAACCACACATGCAAGAACCCGGCTGTTCTCCGAATGTCCAACCTCACAAGTCTGTTAGCCAAGGACTGAATGTCCAAAGCTAGTGGCCTCTCCTCTGCTGGAATAAATGCCAAGCTACCCATACTCTCTGCCTTTCTGCTTAAGGCATCTGCGACCACATTCGCCTTGCCCGGATGACAAAGAATGGTGATGTCATAATCCTTCAGTAACTCAAGCCACCTGCGCTGCCTCAAATTAAAATCCCTCTGCTTGAACAAATGTTGTAAGCTGCGATGATCAGTGTAAACCTCACATGACACCCCATACAGATAATGCCTCCACATCTTAAGGGCATGAACAATCGCGACCAACTCTAGATCATGCACAGGATAATTTTTCTCATGAATCTTCAGCTGGCATGAAACATAGGGAATAACTCGCCCATTCTACATCAATACACACCCCAACCCAACGCGCGAGGCGTTGCAATATACCGTATACATCCCTGAACCAGAAGGCAACACCAGAACTGGTGTTGTAGTTAAAGTTGTCTTGAGCTTCTGGAAGCTCTCTGCACAATCATCGTACCAACAAAAAGGAGCACCCTTCTGGGTCAATCTAGTCAAAGGTGATGCTATAGATGAAAAGCCCTGCATGAATCGCCTGTAATAACCTGCTAGCCCCAGGAAACTTCTGATCTCGGTTACTGATGTAGGACATGGCCAACTTTGAACTGCCTCAATCTTCTTGGGATCCACCTTAATGCCCTCTCCTGACACAACATGCCTCAAGAATGCCACTGACTCTAGCCAAAACTCACACTTGGAGAACTTAGCATATAGCTTTTGTTCTCGCAAGGTCTAAAGCACTACTCTCAAATACTGCTCGTGCTCCCCCAAGCTACGGGAGTATATCAAGATGTCGTCAATGAAGACGATGACAAATGAATCAATATAAGGCCTAAATACCCTGTTCATCAAGTCCATAAATGCTACTGGGGCATTAGTCAAGCCAAAGGACATCACCAAAAACTCATAATGGCCATATCTAGTCCGGAATGTAGTCTTCGGAACATCCGAGTCCCGAATCTTCAGCTGATGGTACCCTAACCTCAAGTGTATCTTGGAGAACACCCTAGCACCCTGCAACTGGTCGAACAAACCATCGATACGAGGCAACAGATACTTGTTCTTGATGGTGACTTTGTTCAACTGGCGGTAATCAATGCATATCCGCATAGTCCCATCCTTCTTCTTCACAAATAACACTGGTGCACCCCAAGGTGATACACTGGGCCTAACAAAACCCTTTGCTAACAACTCCTCAAGCTACTCCTTCAACTCCTTCAACTCTTTAGGAGCCATACGGTATAGTGGAATAGATATAGGCCGGGCCTAGAGCCAAATCAATACAGAAATCAATATCACGATCCGGTGGCATGCCGGAAGATCAGAAGGAAACACATCGGCGAACTCTCAAACTACTGGAACTAAATCGATCGTCAGCGACTCTGCAGTGATGTCCCGAACATAAGCCAAATACGTTAAACACCCCTTCTCGACCATCTCCCGAGCCTTCAGGAAAAGAGATAACCCGGTTAGATGTATCAACAGTGGAGCCCTTCCACTCCAACCATGGAGACCCTGGCATCGCTAAAGTAACAGTCTTGGCATGGCAATCTAGGACGGCGTGATACGGAGATAACCAATCCATGCCCAGGATAACCTCAAAATCGATCATATCAAGCAACAGGAGATCTGCTCTAGTCTCAAAACCACAGAATGTGATCACATAGGACCGATAGATCCGATCCACAACCACAGAATCGCCCACAGGAGTGAACACATGAACAGGAGTGCCCAAGGGCTCAGGAAAAATAACCAGGAAACGAGCAAACAGAGATGATACATATAAATAAGTAGACCCTGGATCAAACAACACTGAAGCACCTATACCACAAACGGAAATAATACCTGTGATGACAACATCTGAGGCCAATGCATATGGCCTAGCCGGAATGGCATAGAATCTGGCTGGAGTGCCGGCTGGCTGGCTGACCTCTCCCTACCTGGCCTCCACATCTAGGACGGCCCCTACCAGTCTGCCCTCCACCTCTAGGTGGTGGGGCAGCCGGTGCTGAAATCATAGGCTGCTGACCCTACTGCACTGCCTTGCCACGAAGTCTGGGACAGGTCCTCTTCATGTGACTCGGATCTCCACACTCGTAGCACACTCTCGGTACCATAGCCTGCTGACCCGAATACCCACTGGAAGAACCCTGGATGGCTGGTGCGCGATATGAACTCTCTGGCACGACACTGAAGTGAGCACTGGAAGAATCTTGATGACCAGAATACCCGCCGGAGGAACCCTGAATAGCTGGTGGGCGGTAAGAACTCTCCGGCATCGCACTGAAATAAGGTCTCACTAGAGCACCTCGGGGTGGGGGTGGTGGTACTGAATACGGGGGTCTGCTGGGCTGGCCCCTCCCGAAGTGACCTCTACCCCTAGCTGGGGCACCTCTGAACTCTCCCGAAAATTGGACCCTCTTGTTCTGCTGAACCTTCTCTCTACCCCTCAGGCGATACCCCTCAATCCTACGAGCAATCTCCACCACTAGTGATACTCAGTACCTATCTCCACCTCCCGAGCCATGCTAGCTCGAATACCAAGGTGTAACCCCGCAGCAAATTTCCGCACTCTCTCTGCATCTGTGGGAAGTATCATGAGTGCATGGTGAGACAACTCAGAGATCCTCACCTCATAATCGATCACAGACATCTGACCCTGTTCAAGATGCTCAAACTGATGCCGTAGATCTTCCCTCTCAGAGGGTGGGATATACCTATCCAACAATAACTGGGTGAACTGACCCCAGGTGAGGGAAGGAGAACCTGCTGGCCTGCCAAGAACATAGGACTGCCACCACCTATGGGCCCTACCCTCCAACTGAAAAGTAGTGAAGTCAACTCCATGCGACTCCAATATCCTCATGTTGTGCAGTCTGTACCTGTACCTATCAATGAAATCCTGGGCATCCTCATGATGCTCACCCCCAAAGATAGGAGGGTGAAGTCTAGTCCATCTATCCAATAACTTCTGTGGGTCACCATCCGCAGCTGGTCTGGGCTGGGGCGCCACTGCGGCAACTGGCTGGGCCCCATCTACGGATAGTGCACTCGGAGTCTGGTACACTACAGCTGCATGTCCAGGAGCCTGAGCAGTAGGGGTCTGTGCTCCCCCTCTTGTCTGTGATGTAGCTGGATCTGCTGGAAATAAACCAGCTTAAGTCATAGAATCCATGAACCGTAGCATACGGCCCATGACCTCCTGGAATACTGGTGCTGTCATAATATCTGCCGGGGTAGGCTCAGCCGCGGGCACCTCGCCCTGCTCCTCGGTAATAGGATCTCCCGCAGGATCTACTGGTGGTACTACTCGGATAAATTTGGGATGCCCTTGTCCCCTACATCGGGCCGATGCCCTCCCCCGGCCTCTGCCTCGGCCTCTCGCAACGGGGGGAGTAGCTCCTCCCGGGTCTGGAACATCAGTCGTGCGTGTCCTCACTATCTGTGAGAGAATAGAAGAGGGAAATTTAGTATACCAACCAGTGCACGATAGGAAATGAAATAAGACTAGTTTTTCCTAACACCCTATAGCCTCTCGAAGATAAATAAAGATGTCTCCGTACCGATTTGCAAGACTATTAGGTTTGCCCATGACTTGTGAGACCTATGTGAACCTAGTGCTCTAATACTATGTTGTCACAACCCATTTCCATAATAGGTCATGATGGCACCCAACACCATTGCCGGGCAAGCCAACGCGGAAAATACTAAATAAGTTCTTGTTTACTTTTATCCAAAATAGTTGCAATATTTCCTTAAGTTGAAATAAAAAATCAGAAATGATCAGTGAAGCCAAAAATAGTCGTACAATTTCAAAATAATAGTCTACTAATGTGTGTGCCAAGACCTGGTGTTACAAGTTGTGGGCAACTAATAGAATATACAAAAGAATTATATTATCCTACTGTCCGAAATAGAATAGACAGCAAAATACATAAGAAAGACTCCTCCAAGCTGCTGAACGGCATGGGAAGGGAAGCAGCTCACCGTAGAAGTCTTGAAATTCGCTCAGGGATGCGCACCAGACTGATAGCCAGAGACACCTGCCTCAGATCCTATACAATTAAGTACAGAAGTATAGTATGAGTACATAAATAATTTACCCAGTAAGTATCTCATCTAATCTCGAAGAAGTAGAAATGAGAGGTCGACTTGATACTTACTAGGGTCAAATAATATGAGATAAAGTTTATACTAAGCATGGATAGAACAATTAATTAGCATTTTATGGCAAGGAACCAGTTACACTTCAAGGCATGTACGAAGTTCAATCCACAAAAAATACTAAGCAAAACATGCGCAAGCAACACCGAGGGACGTACGGCCCGATCCAACATAAAAATAATGTGCACTGCCGAGGGTCGAACGGCACGAACCATAGATTCATCTGTTACCCCGCTCGCGAATCACACGTGCGACGCGGTCA
This sequence comes from Nicotiana attenuata, assembly GCF_001879085.1. Lineage (NCBI taxonomy): Eukaryota > Viridiplantae > Streptophyta > Magnoliopsida > Solanales > Solanaceae > Nicotiana > Nicotiana attenuata. Next base: position 149,931 of record NW_017671642.1, on the reverse strand, counting down.
AATATAAATAAACTCAACAACAAGCAGACAATAATGTATATCTGAGAAGTGGTTATTCACAGGAATATTCAAATACTCTTTTAGAAGACCACGGAAGATAAGGTTCTTCTTACTAGTCTCATTTACCTTAATCAACATGATTAATACGAATCTGAATTTAACATGAAGTTACAAGGATATCACACAGAGCACGCTTCCGGGTCCTAGACGACCCGGACTTAGCATAATAGTAGCTACGCATGGACTCTCGTCACCTAGTGCGTACGTAGCCCCCGTATATAGTAGCAATTATCCTACATATGGAGACAATTCCCTCTTACAAGGTTAGAAAGGAGACTCACCTCGCTCCAAAGTGCACTTCCAATACCAAGAACGAGCCCAAACCCTCAATTCGGAGCCGAACGATCCAAAACTAGATAAACGAGGTAGGAGCTAATCAATGTAAGTTCACAAGATTGTATTCTAGCTATTTAAGCAATTTTCCAACCCTTACCGCAAGTTTCCAAAACTCCGACCCCGGGCTCACGTGCCCGGATTCCAAAATTTTTCGAAGGAAGTTGTTCTCTATAACCTAAGGATCAATAATATATGATTTCTAACTCATTCCATAACAAATTTTGTGGTTAAATCTGACTTTTGTCAAAACCCCATGTCTTGCTCTAACTCCATAATTTTACCTTAATTCTAGCATTTAATCTACCTAAAATACAAGTATTAAACTAGGAATAAGAGGGATAAGCTTACCTCAAAATGCTAGATAGAACTCTTCTCTCAAAAGCTCCCAAAATTGCCAATGGAGGAGTGAAAAGTGTCAAAAATGACTTAGAACCCGTATTAAATGAAGCTCACTGCTTCAGCGATTTCCGCTTCTGCGGTCAGGGGACCGCATCTGCGGTCCCGCTTCTGCGAGGAAGAGACCGCATCTACGAAAATGGGCCAAGCGGGCTGGGGCCGCTTCTGAGGTCTGAAAGCCGATTCTGCGAGCCACTTCTGCGGTTCCTGGCCTGGCCTGCCTTGGCCGCTTCTGCGATAGGAGGACCGCTTCTGCGGTCTCGCACCTGCAATAAACCAACCGCAGGTGCGGTTATGACAGAAGTAGTTGCTTCGGCACTTCTCCACAAATTCCAACTTCACTCAAGCCTCGTCCGATTGACGCTCGGGGCTGCCGGGCCCTGTCCGAACATACTGACGAGTTTGAAATCATGAGACTGACCTACTCGAACCTTCGGAACGCCCGAAACAACGCTAAATCCAAGAATCACCCCCTAAAACCAAATGAATCAAACTTATGAACTTCAAGTTCTTAATTTTCCTCTAACGAGCCGAAACGCACTTAAACTACTCGGATTGACACCAAATTTTGTGGGCAAGTCTTAAATATTATCTCGAACCTGTACCAGGCTCCGGAACCAACATACGAGCCCTATACCCATGTGATCAATCATTACTTAGTTTCTTTAAATCCTTAAAATTTCAGATTAACAATTTCTAATAAAAATTTATTTCTCGGGCTAGGGACCTCGAAATTCAATTTCGGGCATACGCTCAGGTCCCATATTTTCCTACGGACCCTTCGGGACCGTCAAATCATAAATCCGGGTCCGTTTGCTCGAAATATTACCCAAGTCAAACTTGGCCTTTTAAGAAAATCTTAAGGAACCAAATGAGCATATTTCAACCCAAACTTCTTCAAAATCCCGAACCAACAGTCCCCATAAGACATAAATTAGCTAAAACAAGCGCGGGAAGTTTTATTTAAGGGAACAGGGTTCAAAAAGGCAAAACGACTAGTCGGGTCGTTACACCCTTATTTATCCGGAAATATTCCAGCATAATATACTGGAGTTTGGATTTTGTTACATATGAGCTTCCAGCATAATGTGTTGGAGTTCTAACATAATATGCGGAAGTTTATATGCAGAAACTCCATAATCCAGCATATTATGCTAGAACTTTTGTGTGCTGGAGTTCCTACATAATATGCGGGAAGTTTATGCACAGGAGCTCCATAATCCCCCATATTATATTGGAACTTTCCGTATTTCAGCAAAACAATGGCTATTTTTCAATAACTTTATAAACGCTAGCTATTTTTTGATTATCAGTCCGAAAACTACCTAGCCGGTGCTATTTCACTAAATAATGATCTCTTTGTTTAACTTCTTCGGCTCATCAAACTCACCCAATTCCCCTGGAATGTTCAAATTTTAAGCTACAATATGTTATGAAATAGATATTCCCTTTGTTCCATATTATGATTTGAGGTATAACAGTTATTGGTATAATATAAAACCCCACCATCACTTAGTACTAGAAGTTTTGTGTAATCCACTACTGTTGGAATTGTGTGGGTTACTACTATAACTGTGCAGTCTGTTAGTTATCATCGTCTCATGCTCCAGTTTCATCCATCTTGTAAACTATAATTTGTTAGTTCCACGTGCAATCACTAGACTTTATCAACTATAACAGTAAAATCACAAAATTTCTACATAATCTTACATGATGTTCCACATATTCTCATTGCTCGTAGTACTAATCGTATCTTCTAATTCAAAGAATTGTAAAATTTTGTTGTGATCTCATGTTGTTGATCTACATTTTGATCTTTACCCGAGAAACCAAGTCCCCCTTCTTTTCCTTGGACAGCTAGGCAGGGGCTGAGCTAGAGTGCTCCGAGCGGGTTCAGCTGAACCCAGTAATTTTGGTTTGAACCGTATATCTATCTTAAAAAATTCATTGAATATATATAAATCATTAATTTAGAACTTAGTAGCTTAAAACGATTAGAATCTCGAATCCATAAACTTGAAATCCTGGCTCCGCCTCTGCAGCTAGGTGAATGACTCTTCTTTGGTTATTTTTTTCTCTTTTGTCTTATCCTCTCATAAATTCTTCTCCTTTCACAAAATATTAGAGTTTAAGCTTTGTACGATAAATTTTTTAAACGTAGTTTAAAAGTATATAATATATAATTCGAAATTGTATCGCATGGTAGTTACTAGTTTATATCCTATATTTTATTCATGTTGCATAAAGTTATTTAATATGGAATTATGGATAAGATCTATTACATAGTTAAATTATATGTTCTTCTTTCTTTAGTCCATTTATCTTTTGTATCTATTTTTCTAGTATTTTATATTTTTATATAACACTCTAACATTTCATCAACAACAAAATATTTTAAATAATTTATCTAGTAATTACATAACAAGGATATCACACCTTCAAAATAGTATAGAATTGCTTTTAAAATCTAGTCAAACATACATGCTAATTTAATAATCAAACCCATAAAACAAAATATTTTTCCACTAATTTAGCGAAAAAATCATATAACCATTCATTTTTTATCAAGAAATCAAAAAAGAATTAAAGTTAACAATTTCAGTTTTTTGTTTAGGCTTTTGATGATCGAATATATTTTTTACGATTAAACAGGATTCACTTTGATTATTGAATATATTTGACTATCGAAATAAAGAGGATTCATTGTTTTCATATTAATAGTTTCTTTTCTAATTTTGATTATTGAATACATATTCTTATTGCTAAACAATATAAGAATTTTTTTAATATTATAGATGCTTTTAGTGTTAAACAATTTCAGTATTTTACTAATTAATGACCAAAGCATCGTTATTCCCATTAATCCCCGTGCATCATTAAGTTTGTCACGACCCATTTTCATAATAGGTCGTGAGGGCGCCTGACGCCCGTGCCAGGCAAGCCATTGCGGAAATATTACTAAATGCTTATGTTACTTTTAATTAGAAATAAGCGGAATAAATACTCGACTTGGAATTTAAAACCAGAAGAGATAAATACTACGATAGAATAATTACACAACCCCAAAAATGATCGTCTACTGAAGTGTGTGCCAGAACCTGGTGTCACAAGCTACGGGCAACTAGTAGAATATACAACCAAAAGAATATCATACTATCCTACTGTCTGGGTCCAAATAGACAGAAATAGAAATACAAAAGAGAGACTTCTTCAGCTGCGGATCGACAATGGAGGGAAAAGCAGCTCACTGTAGAAGTCCCACGCCGGCTCACGACTGCGCACCAGAGTAATGACCAGATCCACCTGCCCCAAACCCTGTACATCTAAGTACAGAAGCGTAGCATGAGTACATAAACAATATGTACCCAGTAAGTATCCCGTCTAATCTCGAAGAAGTAGAGACGAGAGGTCGACTTGATACTCACTAGGGTCAGATAATATTTTAAGTATGATTTTATCAATAAAAAATATTCAATACGCAAAAATTTACAACAGGTATATAATTCATGATCTCACTAAAATTCTTACTAATCAAGTACTACAGTTACATTTATCACTTCATTTTAGCCCATGAAAGGCAATATCAACATTAACATTCTCAGGCAAAACTGTATAAGCATGCGCAAATATGCCGAGGCGACGGCCCGAACCAACAGAAATAAACTGTGCACTTGCCGAGGGTCGACGGCACGCCTATAGATACATCTATTCAAACCGAGGCGATCGGCCCGATCAACAAATAAGGAGAAATATCAAGTTTACACACAAGGCACATCAATAGTCATAAATTGCCAAGCAAGACTTAGATAATTATACAAGTACGTTCTTATTCCCTTTTCAAGTCTCTATCATATCCTAGGTGCTCGTATTAATAAGATAATATAGAGAGTTATATTTAATAAGCATGTTGTGGGTCCTAAGCTACCCGGACAATTAACATAGTAGTAGCTACGCACGGACTCTCGTCACCTAGCGCGTGCGTAGCCCCCGCATTTAGCAACAAATACTCAATTATTAATCCTATGGGGACAATTCCCTCTTACAAGGTTAGAAAGGAGACTCGCCTCGCTCCAAAGCGCGCTCCCGATATCAAGAACAAGCCCAAGCTCTTAATTCGTAGCCGAACGATCAAAAGCTAGTTAAAATAGGTAGGAACTAGTCAATAAAGGCTTAAAAGGTCGAATTCTAACTATTTAAATATTTTCCCAACCTTTTCCACAAGTTTTCTAAATTCCGACCCCGGGCCCACGCGCCCGGATTCCGATATTTTTTGAAGGAAATTATTCTCTACAACCTAAGGATCAATAATATATGATTTCTAGTCCATTTCATAACAAATTCCATGCTTAAATCTTAGTTTTGCTAAAACCCTAGGTCTAGCTCTAACCATTTGATTTTATCTAATTTTTAGTGTTTAATCTACCTAATATACATGTATTTAAACTAATAATGAATGGGAGTAACTTACCTTGAAGTGCTATGTTGAAATTCTCCCTTTGGAAGCCCCCAAATCGCCTAAGTGTGGAGTGTGTAATGAAAAATGGTGTTTGAGTTCGAATTAAATGAAGGCCACTGCCCAGCGATTTTCGCTTCTGCGGTTAGGGGACCGCATCTGCGGTCCCGCACCTGCGAAGATGTGGCCGCATCTGCGGAACTGGGCGAGGGGGGATTGGACCACTTCTGCGGTTTGAGGCCCGCACATGCGGAACCGCTTTTGCGGTTACCGGGCTGCTTCTGCGGCTTGGGCCTAAAATAGCTGGACCGCATCTGCGGCCTGGGGATCGCATAAGCGGAACCGCTTCTGCGGTCCCTGGGCCGCTTCTGCGATTTTCCCTGGGCCTCCCCCTTTTCGCTTCTGCGGCTCTAGAACCACAGATGCGGTTATGACAGAAGCAGCAAACCTCCAGCCCTTTCTAAGTTTTTCTACTTCGCTCGAACCTTGTTTGTTTGACGCTCGGGGCTCCCGAGCCCCGCCCGAACATACCGACAAGTCTGAAATCATGAGGCGGACCTACTCGAACCCTCGGAACTCCCAAAACAATGATAAATCTTGGAATCACCCCCCTAAAACCAAATGAATCAAACTATTGAATCTTCAAGTTCTTAACTCTCCTCTAACGGGTCAAAACGCCCTTAAACTACTTGGATTGGCACCAAATTTTACGGGAAGGTCTGAAATGACATTACGGACCTGTACCAAGCTTCGAAATCAAAATCCGAGCCCGATACCTAGGGAATCAATGATTTCTTAGTTTCTTTAATTCTTTAAAGCTTCAATTAAATAATTTGAGATAAAAATTCATTACTCGGGCTAGGGACCTCGGAATTCGATTCCGGGGATACGCCCAGGTCCCATATTTTTCCACGGACCCTCAGAAATTGTCAAATCACAATTCCGGGTCCATTTTCCCAAAATGTTGACCGAAGTCAAACTTGATCTTTTAAGAAAATCTTAAAGAAGCAATTGGGCATATTTCGCTCTAAACCCTTCCAGCTTCCAAACCAATCGCCCCCGCAAGTCATGAATTAGTTGAAGCAAGTACGGAAGGCTTAATTTTGGGGAACGGGTTTCTAAAAGGCAAAATGACCGGTCGGGTCGTTACATTCTCCACCTCTTAAACAAACGTTCGTCCTCGAACGGGCATAGAAAAGTACCTGGGCTGCTGAATAAGTGGGGATATCTGCTCCGCATGTCCTCCTCGGACTCCCAGGTCGCCTCCTCGACCGGTTGGCCCCTCCATTGGACTCTCACCGCAGAAATCTTCTTGGACCTCAGCTGGCGATCCAGTCTATCAATAATGGCAACTGGCTCCTCCTCATAACCCAAACTCTCATCTAGCTGAATGGTGCTGAAGTCCAACACGTGGGATAGGTCGGCATGATACTTCCGAAGCATCGAAACATGAAAAACTGGGTGAACTCCCGATAGGCTAGGGGGTAAAGCAAGCTCATAAGCAGCCTCCCCAACTCGTCTCAACACCTCAAAAGGGCCAATAAACCTTGGGCTCAACTTGCCCTTCTTTCCGAACCTCATAATGCCCTTCATGGGCGAGACCTTCAAGAGAACCTTCTCGCCAACCATAAATGATACATCCCGCGCCTTCTGATCTGCGTAGCTCTTTTGTCTGGACTGAGCTGTGCGAAGCCTCTCCTGAATCAACTTTACCTTATCCAAGGCATCCTGCACTAGATATGTGCCAAGTATCTTAGCCTCTCCAGGCTCAAACCACCCGATAGGAGAACGACAACGTCTACCATATAATGCCTCGTACGAGGCCATCTCTATGCTGGACTGGTAGCTGTTATTGTATGCAAACTCCGCTAAGGGCAAGAACTGATCCCACTACCCTCCAAAATCAATCACACATGCTCTAAGCATATCCTCCAAGATCTACACTGTTCGCTCCGACTGTCCGTCAGTCTGAGGATGGAATGCTATGCTAAGCTCTACCCGAGTCCCCAACTCACTCTGCACGGCTCTCCAGAAATGGGAAGTGAACTGAGGACCTCTGTCTGATATGATGGACACCGGCACACCATGCAATCGGACTATCTCCCGAATATAGATCTGAGCATACCTCTCCGCTGTATAAGTAGTCGCCACTGGAATGAAATGGGCCGACTTGGTCAATCTATCCACAATGACCCACACTGAATCAACCTTCCGCAAAGTCCGCGGTAGCCCAACTACGAAGTCCATGGTGATGTGTTCCCACTTCCACTCTGGGATGGGCATCTGCTGAAGTAGGCCACCTGGCCTCTGATGTTCATACTTGACCTGCTGGCAATTCAAACACTTAGTCACATACTTCACTATGTCCTTCTTCATCCCCCGCCACCAGTAATGCTGCCTCAAATCACGATACATCTAGGAGTCAAATATAACTGTAGGTCCCTACTCGAGGGAAAACTGTAACTGTATGCTAGTTCTACCTTCCCGCTAGCAAGGGCTATAACTGTAATCGGTAATCGATAATCTGTAAATACAAGGTGCACCAGATCTAACGAACCCGCCGTTAGCTACGGGATCCTTCAAAGTCTCCTTCCATTTATACTCTTTCTTGTTAATAGTAAATACTCGTACAAAAGCATTTTTCAAAATAATAAAGGGCATATCATTCCTTATCAAATCTTGTAATTTTATTTCGGTAACAGTAATCATGTCTCAAGTAACGGTGAAACATGTCTAGTAACAATGATAATACTTTAAATAACTGTAACATCTCAAGTAACGGTAAAACATATCTAGTAACAGTGAAAATATTTTGATTAATCGGTAAACATCTCAAGTAAACTGTTCGGTATCATATCAAGTAAAGGACTTGTCCCACATGCAATTTCAAAGCATCGGTAATACATTTATTTTCAAAATCATATATAAACCATGCAGGTTACGAAAACACAAATTATGGTAAGATTACTACTCACAGTACTCGTGCCGAAATACCAAATGCTTCACCTCGAGCAATTCTTACAACTTCCTCCAATCAATCTATAATTACATAATATCGATCTCATGTTAATGTCTATGTTTAGGCTAATTCATAGCTAATTTAGAATACTCAGCCTTCGAGGTTCCATATTAGACTCTTAATTCGCCGAATTATATTTACCCACGGGATAAGTAATTATTAATCCATCAATTTCAACCTATTCATATAATTTGTTAACTCAATTTCATAAAGTTCTATAGATTCTACAGGAAGAAAGTTCTCACTTACGTGAATGAACTAGTGTAATTGCTATTACTCTATAAAATCTTTAGATCATTGGAAACGAAATTAAAATCTATCAGAAGGAGAAGCTCAACTATACCCGTAAGACGCAATTAGTGCTTAAGATTCCTCAACAGATTGCTAAAGATTAACAAAAATTATACATATCTTTCCTTGTTTCACTGACTTTTGCCAATCTCCTTATTTAACTCTAACCAGTAAAATAAATTCTCAAATTTGTGGAATACAGTACCTTAAGATTGGAACAATTAATGGCTGGAAGTGGCTTCTTTTGCGGCACCAAGCTTTTTCCCAACTCACCTTCTGTATTTTTTTTTTGCCTTAACCCTTAACCCGTCAAAATCCCTGTTTGCTTCTGGTTTGATTTTTTTTTTTTTTTTTTTTTTTTTTTGTGTGCAGCAAATTTGATTTTGGCCAGAGAAAGGGGCTTCGGCCCTTCATCCTTTTGTTTCTGTTAACGTAGGGCTTTGCCCCTATTTCATCTTATTTTGTACTTTTTTTTTGTTATTAATTTTTTTTTGGGGTGGGGGGGGGGGGTAAATTTACTTAATTGCCTCTTTTTTTGTAGTGAGGAGTATTACAGAAGCAATGTTCCACCCCTTCTCTTCAAATGTTGAATTCGATAAGTTGCTTCCTTAAATGCTTTTGTATTCAATGTAAGTCCATCACCTACACCTTCATAAACCAATATCGATATCTTATACTAAGTAATACTTATATTGTATTGGCACTATTCAAGAGCATGTCTCCAACTCCGCTACCACTTACCAGTTCATCAGAAACAATGTGCTCCCAATGCGGAGGAAATTGACTCCATCCACCTATTTATTGTCTCTGTGGTTAAAGAAAACTGGAAAAAAAAACTATACACAAGCTTTTTTAAGTGTGAAAATTATGCAAGATTAATCAAAACTCAAAACTAAAACAACCATCATCAAAACAACTATCTTTCAATCCTAAAAAGGTTCAGAGTGGCTATAAGATTATTCACTATCCAATTATCCATTAATTTTATTAGGAACCGTTTCATTCCAATACTTAATAAGTTGTCTACGTGAGCTAATGTGAAGATTTTGCAAAAACTATAAATAAACCTACATCAGATCAATAAAATACTGGCTCAATGATATTGGTGGCCTAAAGCCAAACCTCAATTAGAGGCCTTAAATTTATATAAGAAAATTTAATATATATTTTTTATTCTTAGTTTTTGTAATGACGGTATACCGACCATCTTGTACGTATTTTGATCATTCATTTATTTACGCTAGTCTTTATCATTGCAAATATGTGGTAACTCTACTCACTAAGACTTGCATAATATTTTATAAGAACAATAGTGACGATTAAGATAATATTTTTTATAAATTCTCATAATCTAATTATCTCAATTTTGTACCATAGATAGATGTCGATATAATTTCATACATTTAAAATAGTTAAAGTCTATTTCGAAAAAACAAACGGCATAATCCATTCTTTATAAAAAATAATAAACTCTAAAGATGGAATTGGATCCCCTCCAGTACTATTTTGTCCATTAATCTTCAATAGAATGTTTGATATGTGTCATATGGACAAAAGGTAATCAATGGTTTGATTTTTTCCATTATTTATGATAGTTTTTTTAGCATAAATATTTCTTAAATTTCATACCATTGATGTTTGTTTCAGACAAAAAAAATTAAGTGTGCGTAGTTGTACTTTAAATATGTTTATAATTTTAGTACAATTGTATTCTATTCCACTGTACACGGGCAATCTCCAATAATTCATTTTTTCTCTTAATAATATCAAAAATCAGCTAAAAGTTTCTTTAACGGCTCAAATTTTAATCAAATAATGAGCTTCATTACTTACATTATAAACTTGAATAGCAGTAAGGTTTATCAGAATAAAATTATATCGAATCAGTACATCAAAAAATCACATACTATGTTAGAAGGCTCATTTCATACAATTAAGAAATACTTGGATGCATTATAAAGAAAATAATAATTAAATTAGCACTCTTGTCAACTTAAAGTTTAAGTTATATAAAGTAATTAGTGAAGATATTATACCATTCCTTCAATTTGTTAGAATATATTTTTTGCTTTTTTGTGTTGGGTTAAAGAGAGGATTAAGGGGGCAAGAATAATGAAACAATCCAAACCATTGATTACCTTTTATCCATGTGCACATATCAAACACTCTATTGAAGATTAATGGACCATCAAAGTCTGTCATCAAATTATTTATTTTTATATACATATTCATTAACTCAAGTAATTCATTTGAATAACCTCTATCACATTTCAAACAAAAAAATATAAAATCTAACTAGTATCTTTTATTAATAAATTTATAATATGTAATCTATACAATTTGAAAATTTTGGGGCCTTCAATTCTGGGGGGGGGGGGG
>NW_017671642.1:109621-138977 GCF_001879085.1 Nicotiana attenuata | reverse complement strand
GCCTAAAGCAATTGCTTTAATGGCTTCCCCCCCTAGAGCCGGCACTGAGTTCCAGTACGGTACGACTGAGAAAGATACATACGCAAACATCCACTTACCACCCCCACCTCGCACGAATTGATACAGGAAGAAACTAATACAAAGAAATTTTCTATGAATCTTGGCCCAGATTTGTAATACATATGAAGTCACATAGATCAGAAAGGAAGTTATGAATTAATAGAAGAACCATTTAAACCAAGGCCTTAGACAACTTTCTACCTTTCTTGTTTTTACTTCCCGAAAGATTAATAAAACATTTGAATAATGGGCTTATGAATCGAAAGCAAATAACAAACACACAAGCACAAAAAAGAAAAAGATACTAAGAAAACAAAATAAAATGAAAAGATAACAAGAAAAAGGTTAGAAATAAGTAGAGAGCTTAAGAAATTAACCATATAGAAGCTCAGTTGTTAGGACTTCATGATAGGTAAAGTTACCCAAACCACCTTATGAGAACTTAGCAGGTTCTTTTTTGCCGCCTAAAAATACATTATGTCCATAGAGAAGTTCAGAGGTACATAATTGGGGATAATAGGGTTTAAAGCATATAATTTGTCTAAAACTAGCTTCCTCGACAGATAAAGATGAAGGTCCCCTCTTTCTAGCAACCATAACCAAGTGCCACCTTACCCCCCNNCACACAAAACCCCCACCCCCAAAAAAAAACCTTTTTCTTAACCACAATTATTTGTGAAAAATGAAATCCTTAATCTGTGCTACCTAAAATAACTACAGTCAAACCTCTCTATAACAATATCTTTTGTTCCGAATATTTAGTGAAGTGCTGTTATAGAGAACATATATTATAACATAACATAAAAATTGGTTCCGAAAAGTTTGACTTTTATAGTGAAGTGTTATTATATAAGGATATTGTTATAGAGAGGTTTGACTGTATAACAATTTCAGTATATCAATTCCAGCAATAAAGTTCTTTATCTTGTTTGTCTACAATGTAAAGCAAAATCCTAACTGAGAATGTAATTATAAAAAGCAAGTACAAGAAAGCTTCAAAAATAGCCAATACTAATTCCAAACAAGCTACACTGATTGTTTCTAACATCATGTCTACGATGTCTCCTAATGTAATCAGCTTCAGTACAACTCCTAACGAATGCTGACCATCGCGGCAAAAACTAACGGCACCGACAACCTTCGTAAAAAGAAACACACAGCAAAAGGTAAAAGCGTGTGAAATGTGAAAATTTCAGAAAGGTCCAAAAGACACTGCCATTGGTACCTCAAAATGTGTATGAATGGTCTAAATTTCAGAAAGGTCCAAAAGACACTGCCACTGGTACCTCCTTGATTAAGAATAAGATAATTTTGCAAGTGGGATTGGTGGGGTAGGTATTCTTTTCTAATTTAATATTGGTCTACATTTGGAAACAAAAGTAGAAGAATGGATAAAGCAGTCCGTATGGGCGGGGCTGGCCTGGCCCACGTGAGTTTTAGCAATTGACGGACTGGGCTGGGCGGGGTTAGCTCACTATTTTGATGGGCCTTATAATGGTTAGCCTACCCAGTCATATGTGGGCTACGAACCTCCACGAGCCGGCCCATCATTTTTAAATATAATTTTATATTTTTTCTTTAAGTTCTAAATTAAAAAATAAATATTTAAAAGTTAGAAAAATCTTATTGAAAAAATTTTACAAAATTTAATAACTTTTTATACGGTTCTAATATAGCACAATAAACACTAAACAAGTAAAAGACAAGACTATATTTTATTCACTAAAAGTCAAAACTCAAAGCAAACTATTTAAGAGAACACCCATGACGCTTATGGGATGTCTAACACATCATCTTCATCATACACATTTGATTCTACAATTCGTATGCAATATTAATTAGTTAAATATTAAGAATAATTAGATTTTTAAAACTAATTAGCGTTTTAAGACATTGATTTTTTAATATGATGAGCTTAATAAACTTTAAGGTTGGGATACTTTTCTTGTTATTTTTTGTATCATATACTTTTTATATTTTATATATTTTAAATACGTATTTTTATTAGGCTCACGGGCTGGCCCAACCCAACCTCAATCAAGCTTCACTGGCCACCGGCTTACTCGGGACAGGCTTAAAAGCCTCATTTTTAAATGGGCTCCAACAATTTTAGCCCAGCCCTACTAAATTACGGGATAGGCTGGGCTGGCTCGATGGGCCAAGCCAATATTGAAGGCTCGGAAAAAAGTTAAATTAGTACTACTAAATAAATTGATAACCTCAAAAAGTAATATATCTGAATAATCACTGATTCTTTTATGACATATTGTTCATGGCAGTTTGAAAAATATCTTGCTTATTTATTCGGGTACCTACTTCATCAATATCGCTTGACTCAAACTGCCAAAAATTTAATACATGAAAAAAACATTACTTAACATTTTTGTTTTTCAAGATCGTGATTTTCATTTATGTTCAGTTCTACCTTCCATGAAATCACGCAGATCAGAAAGGAAGTTATCAAATTGATAGAAGTAACCATTTAAATCAAGGCCTCTAACAACTTTCTAGCTTGTTTTTACTTCCCAAAACATTCACTAGACACCTTTCAGTTTGAACTTTTCTGGATTTTTAATTGCTTTTGTGGGTTTTCCAAATCTTCTCCGCGTGTAGCTGGTATTTGAAAGGGGAAGAACATTTGGTTAAACCTATTTACACCCTTCAACTATATTTTAAACACCAAAACCCCTACTCGGCTTTAAATAATAAACCTGTTAAAATATTATATTTGTAAAATAATTCTGGAAATATAAATAAATATAAACAGAAATGAACATAAACAGAAATGACAGAAAACCAATTCGAGCCCACTGAATTCGCAGTGTTTCCTTAAGGAATTTAATCCCCTCCTAGTACCCAAGGTTATGGATTATTTCCTCCCAGGATAGAACGAATTACACACTGGTGTAGTGGTACTTCAAACCCCAGTGTTTCAGCGAACACAAAGTTCAATAGCAAATCACACTTACTGTTGCTTTCTTTGTAGTTAAAATATGCAGAAGAAAGGAGGAGAAAACTCAGAAAATTCGTAGTGAAATTCTGAGCAGAATAGTGTTGTATTTATAGCCAAAAGTTGGGCTGAAATCTGAAGAGGTGCAACTCTTCAGAATGGTTGTTTCTGCAAAACTGCCACAGCATAAATGTCATTACATAAATGGCTATTTACTCAACAATAAAGAGAAAAAATAAAGAGGAAAAATTGATGGGTAGTTAACTTTCTGTTACAAAAACAGAAAACTGAAATTGGATAGCTGAAATGGATTTAATATTAATATTTATTTAATATTAATATTCTGTTATTAAAATAAATATTTAATAACATTTCTGTTAATATTTTACTATTAACAAATAAATTTGGTCCAAAAAATTAATCAATCAATCGATTATTTGACCAAAGCCGAAGCCGAAGCCGTAGCCGTAGCCGAAGCCGAACCGAGCGACGACGGCGGCGCGAGCCTTGCTTTCTTCTCAACTCTTTAAGAGCTAGAAGAAAAGCAATTGCTTATATACCCATAAAAAACCTCTTCATCTTCCAATATAGGACAAAGTTCATTTACCAAGGGGGGAACTTAAAATTTCACTCAAAAATTTCATTTCCCTCCATTTCCCATTCACCATCTTTTAAGTATTTAATATATTAATTAAATACATTAAAAACCCAACAAAACCTTCTCAATTGAGTTTTTAAAATATCTATTTTATCTTCTATATTATCAACATTTATTTCTCTTTTTCTTTTTCAAATCTTCTTACTTTTTTAATATCATGATACTTCTTCTTTTCTAAAACCATGTTAAAAGAAAAATAGCAATCAACATATAAATTAATAACACTGAATAACGAAAAATGATACGCATAATAAAAAAAGATAAAACAAATTAATTTGCCCATTTTAATATAGTTTTATTGATGCAATCAAAACTTAAGAATCTCGTTACAACTGAGAATAAAGAAATTTTGAAAATATTATAAATTTTGAAATTACTTGTATGAATTTCTAGTTTCGCCAGTAAAAACAATATAATTTAAATGTATACTTAATGCATGTTATATTAAAATAAGATCACAAAATAGTAGATTGTGTAACAAATTCATAAAAGGACAGCTGTATTTTTATTTTTTTTTGGAAATCATCAAATTTTATTACCAGGGAAAAAAAATTACAAGTATATCAAAACCCCTAGATTTGACATAAATCCCAACTCTAGCCCTATCAAACTTTCACTAACTGTATTTACTTTATCTTCAGCCTACTTCCCTACTCACATTACAGACTCGGATAGAAATTTAACTTCTGTAGGTGAGTTCCCAACTTTGACTTAATTCTACCTCTACAATGGACTTTTTGCCAATTGTTCTTACTATTTCTTCTGGTGTCCTCTTCTTTTGTTGGAATATTCTGTAATTCCTCTCTTGCCATAGTTGATAAGTTGTACAAGGCAAATTCATTCTGCAGATTTCTGCTAACGGGTTCTTTCCATTAGCTTGCACTCTAGCCCAATTAATCTCTTTCCTCTATTCCATAGGATTTCTGTTGATGCCAAGCCACTTCAGGATATACAGCCACACCTTTGCAGGTGATCTACACTTGAAGAATAAATGTTGGTGGCTCTCATGTTCTTCTTCACATAGTGCCCCATTTTATGATCCTATCATTGGTATATAATCTCTCTTGAACTGCCAGATACAGTATGAACACCCACTTTGCGCTTGCTTGGTTGCTACATGTCAGTTTCTTCCAACTTATTTTTGGGAGTTCTCCTATTGGCATGTTATACATTCTTCTTATAGAGAATTTTCCATCCACCACAGCTTCTTCTATCTTCACTGTTGCCCTTTTAAGGTATTTCCTCGCATTGATGATCTTTCGAATAGTCCAAGAGGCATTCTTTGCATCCATATCAATTATGTCCCATCCTTTTATATAACAAGTGTGTACCAACTTAATCCATAACTTGTCCTTTTTTGAGATAAGTTCCAGTAGTGTTTCAGAATTCCAGCTCTGCTCCATATTTGTATATTAGTAATATTCATTCCTTCAGCTGTCGTAGACACAATTGGCTTCATGCCACCAATGCCTTCTTTTTTACTTATGTATTACCCGCCTAGAGAAAGGTCCTACATACAGCTTCAATCTTGTTTGTGACCTTCTTAGGCAACCGGGATATCTGAGACCAATAAGACTGTATGGCTATGAGCACACATTTAATCAGTTGCAACCTCCCTGCATATGATAAAAGTCTAACAGTCCAGTTGGTTATTCATCCAAGCATTTTATCAATCAAAGGTTGGCATTGTGCTACAACCAACCTTTAGGAACTTAGTGGCACTCCAAGGTATTTAAAATGTAATATACCGACAAAGAATCCAAGCTGTTGCACTATCTCATGTTGCACATGGTCAGAAACTCCTCCAAAGTATATACTAATCTTATTTATGTTAGCAATCAATCCTGAGGCTTTGGAGAACTGTTGAAAGTAGTCAAATAATAGTGTAGCTGATACCATATCTCCTCTGCAAAACTTGAGGAGGTCACCTGCAAATCCAAATTGTATTATGCCCAACTTCTCGCATCTAGGGTGATAATTGAAGTCTGGATTCCCTTGTAGTGTTCTGAATAGTCTAGTGAGATACTCCAGGGCAAGTACAAACAAATAAGGGGATAACGGATGACCCTGCCTGAGTCCTATTTTGCCGCAAATGATGGTGTTGGATTTCCATTTATAACAAGAGAAGGAAATAGTTCTGATGCATCTTCTAATCCATGTGATGAACCTTTCTGGGAAGTCCATACCTGGCAGTATCTATTCCAAAAAAACTCATTCCAATGAATCATAGGCCTTTTGCATACCACTTTGATCATTATCCTTGGTGACACTTCTTTTATACCATATCCTTTGATGATTTCATGGCTTAACATCACATTATCATGAATGACCCTTCCAGGAATAAATGCATTTTGACTGCAATCTACTAAGTAATCCATGACGTATTGCAATCCGTTGGTGATCATTTTGGAGAAGATTTTGTACAATGTCGTGCAACGGGATATAGGTCGATACTCCTTGATCGACCTATATCCTGTTGTATTCTAACTATTAATAAGGGAGAATAAGCAGGGCAGCAGGTCAACATGTCTTCTTGAAATTCGAAGGGTAATATCATCATTTCAGTTAAAAAGAAATATAAGGATTGATTAAAAAGAAATTATATTGTAGTTGATGTATAAATTTTTGTATGACTTGACTAAATTGCCCTTCCCTTGTATCATCATCAATCACTACACACTTCCAATACAATAGCTCTTGGTGCCTTCTTTATACTCCCCCCACGCGGACCCAACGCCCAGTCCCATCCAAATTGGCTTTCACCTTTCAATTTGCCAACTGTTCATAACATACAATTCTCTCTATTTACTGTTGCATACACTTATTTTAATCTTTTAACTTCTGATTTTATAATTGTGTATAGTGAATTACCTGTATATGTGAATTATGTGACTAATATGTTTGGAAACCGTGCAAATTAAATGAAAATTTCTTCCAACACAGACTTTTGCCGGGCGTAATATTTTTCATATAGATTAGGTGTCTGTTTGGAAAGCCACCTTGTAATTGAAATTGGTGTAATTACTAGGGTAGTAATTACACAGCCTAGTAATTACACAGTTGTGTAATTACGATAGCCTGTTTGTTTGTCATAGTGTAATTACAGTGTAATTACAAGTTTACTGTTTGGTTGCACAAGTGTAATTACAGAGTTAGATTAAATTTTAAATTAAATAATTATCAAAACTAAAAATTAATATAATAAATATATACCTATAAGATTTTATAAGTATAAATGATAATATATTTGTATTTAAGATGTATATTTTTTTCGTGAATATACATTAATTAATAATCATATATTTATAACTAATATTGTTAAAATAATTTATATATTATATATATATATATATATATATATATATATATTATAAATTAATAATATTTAGTTTAGATACTTAAAAAAACTAAATAAAATATACGTTTTGTAAGAACATCATGGAATTCATGTTTGATAAAATAAATTAATATTTATAAATATAGTGTCATAACATTATTCAAATGTTTGACAAAACTAATCTACCAATTCTAACTAGAAAATGAACAACATGCAAATGTAGAGTCAATACTACAAAACAAGTAAATTGGACCCATGAATCTAACACAATTTCAAAAATTCAAAAAAATAAAATAGTTTAACTTATGTCAAATTCCAACATAATAATAGTAAGTCTCACTGCAACTTAAGATAGGAAACATGATAAGTTTATAACCACATTTAACAACGAAGTTCCACTTTAATTGCATCACTCATTATATGCCATGTTTATTAATGACTCATTATTTCTAATATTAGGAGGTGTAGTTTCAAAAAATAGAATAATAAAATAAATAAAAAATAAAATATAAGCAATTACATGGAATCACAAGAAGTAAGGATAGAGAATAAGAGATAAATAATGTACAAAGAAAATATATTTTAAAATTCAAAAGAAATTAAAAAGTAAAAATAAAATTAAAAAATTAAAATAATAAAAATAAAAAGTTATAAAGAAAATAAATTAAAATAAAAACAAAAAGGAAAGAAACTTAAAAGCAACCTTGTAATTACACAGTGTAATTACCACCAATTCTCACCTCCCCCTTGAGAATTGGAGAGTGTAATTACGCCCCTCCAATTACCCCCAATTCCATGTTGACCAAGTAATTACTTGGCCAAACAAACATGCCAAACTGTGTAATTACACCCAAATCCAATTCCAAGGTGGCTTTCCAAACAGGCTCTAGAAGAAAATTCTATTGGACTTAGTGCCCGTTTTGATTGACTTATTTTAAGTGCTTTTTGGCTAAAATAATTTTTAAACCATTTTGTAGTGTTTGGATAGAGTAAAAAAGTGCTTTTAAGCTAAAATAATAAAAACAAGCCAAAAGTCAAAATCTAGAATTCCTAACTTATGGCTTAAATTAAAAGCCACTAAAATAAGCCCATCTAAACAGGCTCTTAAGCATATTAATTTATGGTTATCAAATATCTCAATCATGTAAAATGAGATTATAAAAGAAAGTGGTGCCAAGGATTCGCTTATTAATTTATTAATTTTAAATATTTAATCATCAAATTTTATTTTAAATTTAATTAGATTAATTTCTAAAAAAAACCTGAGATCAATTTATTAATGTAATATTGTTACCGGTATCAACTTTAACAATAATATATTATATAATTTGTATAACATAAATTTTTTAATTTGTGCTAGATGAATTCTCCAATAGCATAGAAGATGAAAGAAGATTACAAAATATTTTAGGACATTTAAATTATGAAAAAACAAGTTTATAAAATGGTAAAGCAAAACATAGAGAAAATATACAGAACAAATTAACAGAGAGGATATAAATTGAACACAAAAAACACTAAAATGTTCTACCTTGATAAATTATTTTCTAATTCACTTTCCAAAGTTTAGTTAGGTAATAAAATTATTCTACATTTACTAATTATTTGAAAAAGTAGTGAAATTAAAAAAAGTATACATAATATATATTATCTTTTATCGCAATAAAATTCACGTGTTATATGTGGTTTCATCAAAATAGTAAGCGATTCTATGTTACTCGAGACATAACGTTATTAATTATATAAGTACAAACAAGGAAGTTGAAACATCAACAATTCTTGTGAACTTGAAATATGATAAACTATAGGGATAATTACCAGCTATGTCCATTTATAAGTTGCTCATTACAAAAATTGGCCAATTGATAAAATATTACTAATATTAGCCAAATTAGCCAATTAGCTATTTGTAGCAAAAAAATATCAAATTTTTGCTTTGTTTTGAGTGGGTGTTATTAGAATAGATTGGGCACAACTTAAGGAGCTTGAACCTTAGTTTTGGGATGATTTGGTGAAGTTTTGAGGTGGTTTGAATTGAAAATTCGAAGTAAAAGATGAACATGAAAAAAATGATATGTGTATCATTTGTGTATCACATATGTATCATATTTGTATCAATTGTGTATCACATGTATATCCATGTATACCTGTGTGTGTGATACATGCGTGATACATGTGTGATACATGTTTGATACATGTGTCGCAGAAAACTTTTTTGAACTCGATTTAATTACGAATTTTGATACAAAACCAGTCCAAATCACCTCCAATCTTCCTCAAATTTTGTATATTGACTTATCTATATATTTTCAATGAATTTCAACTATACCCATTGAAAAAGTTCCTTTTTTGTTTAGATTTTTGGAATATTGTATAGATTTTTATATTTCATCACCTTATTTGCTACCCCGTCCATGAAATTTCCTTTCCGTCTTGTATCTAATGTTGCTAATCACGCTTAAAAATATGGAAGGTGATTTTTGCATGTGATTCTTTGAGAGAAAGAACCCTATTATTTGGTTTTTCAATTTTTGTTGGCTAGTTTTGGTAAGTCTATGACTAATGGCTAGAGGTTGGTAAGTTGAGATTTATTTGGGACATTTGTGTAAGTTACCCTAAACTAAACGTTGAATTTGGTGATGTCCTGTATTCTGCCATTTTTTAAAACATAAAAAAATTGGAAAATTAATTTTTGGGATAATTTTTGTCTACAAAAGTCAAATAAGATTCAAATATTGAATATTGTATTTTTCATTAGAGGTATATTTGGTTTGATATTATACTCTTCATTAGAATATTGTGGTAAGTTTGATTTGGATTATACGAATATTACGGTATATTTTCGAAGATGTAGGAAGATTTGGAGGTATGGTGTGTGGTACTTGTGATATTTGATGTAATTTCAAATTTAGAAATATTATGAAAGTGAATTTTACAAATAGGTATATTACGAAACTTTTCCAAAAAAATCTCATATCACACAATACAGAGCACGGGCCAACCTTCACTAGTTTATAATATATTAGTCTTAGAGTACGCACTTTGCGCGTGTACCCCAGCTTTATGAATATTTTTTTTGAAATAAATAAATAAATAATATATTTAAATCATATTTGCATTATAAAATAGAAATTTAAACTCCTAAAATTAATAATTATTGATCGAATATAAATAACTCAATAAATAAGAGAATCTATCTCATAGAATTCCTTAATATAATTACCTTTCTGTATATTCAGCTTAAACTCATTTTCAGCTCTATGACTTCATCACCTCAAATTCACAAATTATCATATTTTCTTTTCAGTTTCAGCAAGAACACATAACCTTTAAAGAATTAATTTTTTTTAATTTTCTTAGAAAGTCATTTTTCAACTTTTTTGTATGTGTGGGTGTGTATTAATATTCAAATTCATTCTAAAAGACACAAACATGTTCACCTAACTAATAGAAGACATTCTCTTTTTCTTTAATTAATAAGAAATATTATATGAATTAAATTTGATAAATTTTAAAATAATAAGTTACAATGGCATAAAATAAAATCCAACCACTATATTTTGAATCCTAAATTTTAGTTGATTTTAAAGTCCTAAAAAAATTAAGAAAACAATTAAATAATTTTGTTTATATAAAGTTTATTTTTAAAGGGATCTTTACACAGCAAGCCGTCAGGATTCACTATTTACTTTTTTCAACCGACTATACATAAATTTTAAACATATATATTATATATATGCCGGCTATTTAAAGTTTAAGTTGTTGGTGGGCAGCTATTTAGAAAAAATTCATTTTAAAGTAAAAAGGGTATATCAACATTAAATTTAGTTAAATATTTTTGTGACATAGTTTTATCACAAATATTCAAAATAACATGAATGAAAAACCGAAAACTTTGGTCTTTTGGAATTTGTGAGGGAAGGTTGGTCCTACAATTCCTGGAGAAAAAAATGGATAATTAACGATCTAAAGCCTAAGAATTACTAATGTTGAAATAATATTTATACCACAAATTATCTGATATATAAAAACTATAATTAGCCGTCAATGGGTTAAGGAATTGAGAAGGCGAAGAAAAATAACTAACGATCTACATTTTAAAAAAATCCAACAAAATTGTCACGACCCAAAATCCACTAAGGGTCGTGATGGCGCCGGACACCGCTGTCAGGCAAGCCAACCAAAATACTCAATTAAATTCTCGTTTTAATAATTTTGAAAACTATGATTTTCCTTCAATTTTACTAGTAAAAGATAATCATTACGAAATAAATAAAAATATTTAGATGTTAGTACAAGATACTCCCTAATCATCCCAGAACCCGGTGTCACAAGTGCATGAGCATTTACTAGGGAATGAAATAAAATACAGTAACTGTCCGGAATACAAAGTGGACAGAAATGAAAATACAGTACAATAATCTGAAAGAGACTTTGCTGGCTGCGGGTTGTCTCGAGAAGTGCAGCTCACCCTAGTCTCCGTATCAACAATGCTGCTACGCCCACTGGCCACTAGAGATGCATGTGCCTGTGCAACAAAAATGCACAGCAAGTGTAGCATGAGTACGAAAATAACGTGTACTCAGCAAGTATCTCGTCTAATCTCGAAGAAGTAGAGACGAGAGACCGATTTCGACACTTGCTAGTGGTTCAATAATAATATACCAATAATATAGTGAATCGAGGATTTTCATAAAAATGACTTTAACTCAATAGCATGAGGCAAATAACAGTTCTTTTAGTAATAGGAAATTTTCCAGATTCATTTTCATCATTTAAGCATTTATCTCAGGATAGGGAGAACAATTATCAACATCTATAAATCTCAAGGCAAGCAATACAAGCATGCGCAAATCATGCCGAGGTCGTACGGACCGATCCAACAATATTTAAACTGTGCACTGCCAGAGGGTCGAATGGCGCGAACCATAGATGCATCTATTTAATCTATCGAGGTGTGATGACCCAAAAGGTCATCACTTGTTTTTAAAAATAAATTCTGCATTCTGAGGCCTTAAAAACCTCTTTCAGCATCACCTCGATTTGCGTGCACAGTTCGGGAGCGTAGCCGGAAAGCTATTATGTGAAAATCTGTGAAAATGTTGAAATTTTGACTTAAAATGCATTTAAGTTGACTTCGGTCAACATTTTTGGTAAACGGACCCGGACACCGTGATTTGAAGGTCCCGGAGGGTCCGTGGAAAAATATGGGACTTGGGCGTATGCATGGAATCGAATTTCGAGGTCCTAAGCCCGAGAAATGAATTTTAAAAGAAAAATGTTTTCTGGAAATTTCTATGAGTTTTGGAAATGAAATGCATTTAGAATTTGATGGTATCGGGCCCGTATTCTGGTTCCGGAGCCTGATACAGGTCTTATATGTGAAATAAGATGAGTCTCTGAAATTTGGTAAGAAACTGAAGTCGTTTGAGGTGATTCGGACCCGTAGTTGTAAGAATTCCTACTTTGAAAGTTTTGAGATTTTTCTTAGATTTCTATGATAAATTCATTGTTTAAGAGGTTATTTTGGCGATTTGATCGCACGGATAAGTTCATATGATGTATTTGAGTTAGTACGTATGTTTGGTTTGGAGCCCCGAGGGCCCGGGTGAGTTTCGGAAAGTTTTTGAACTATTGAAAGTTGCAGGTTTTTGTTGTTCAGTGCACAGAGAATTTGTTCTTCGCGTTCGCGTGGTCCCACTCGCGAACGCATAAGGCAAATTTCCCAGGTGCCAGTTTTCTTCTTCGCGAACGCGAAGCCTGAGATGCGAACGCGAGGCTGAGGGGAGAGTACCCTTCGCGAACGCGTCCAGGCACTCGCGAACGCATAAGGCAATTGGCCTGGGGGAAGGGGTTCTCACTTGTTCTACGCGAACGCGAAGGCTCGAGGGGTCAAAGCTCCGCGAATGCGAGCCTAAAGTCGCGAACGCGAAGGTCATCTAGGCCTAACTCATCGCGAACGCGACAGGCCTATCGCGAACGCGATGAAGGCCTGTCCAGTGATTTTAAAACAGAAGCAAAACGGGACTTGACCAAAATTTCATAACTTCTTCTTCCAAACTCTAAATTGGGCGATTTTTGAAAGAGAATTTTACCACAAATCCATGGGTATGTAATCTTAGACTCATTTTCTTCAATTTCCATTAACACCCATTAGATTTCTAGGCTTAAATCATGTTCTTAAGGGTATGTAACGATCCGACCGGTCGTTTTGAGCTTTTTCACTTCGATCGCCAGTTCCCTGGCATGACTTGCCCCGTGTTATGTATTGTGACTAATGTAGATCGTTGGTTTTGGTTTTCAGGAAAAATTTGGAAGGAATTTGAAAGAACAGTTTCAGTTGAAAGCTTTGAATTTGAAAGGTTTGACCAAGAGTTGACTTATTTGTATATGAGCTTGGATCGGAGTTTTTATGATTTGGTTAGCTTCGTTAGGTGATTTGTGACTTAGGAGCGTGATCGGAATTGGTTTTGGAGGTCCGGTGTAGAATTAGGCTTGAATTGGCGAAGTTAGTATTTTGGCGAATTCCGGTTGATAGGTGAGATTTTGATCTGATGGTCGGAATGGAATTCCGAGAGTTGCTGTAGCTTCGTTATGTCATTTTTGATGTGTGTGCAAAATTGCAGGTCATTCGGAGGTGTTTTGGTTGGGTTTTTGATCGAATGCGTGTTTCGAAAGTTTTAGAAGAACATAGGCTTGAATCCGAATTAATTTGATAGTTTTGGTGTTGTTTGAGGTGTTTTGATGGTTGGAACAAGTTTGGATGATGTTTTAGGATGTGTTGGTGCTTTTGGTTGAGGTCCCGGGGGCCTCGGGGTGATTTCGGATGGCTAACGGGGAGTTTCGAGTTGGAAAATATTGCAGAAAATGCAGCAGTAGGTGCAGGCCAGATTTGGCCTTCGCGTTCGCGAAGGTAGGCCCGCGTTCGCGTAAGGGTAAGTCCTGGAGCATCGCGTTCGCGGTGAGGAGCACGCGTTCGTGTAGAAGAGAGTTGGGTCCCTGAGTCTTTATGCTTTGCTTTCGCGTATAGATCATCGCGTTCGCGAAGGGCCCTGGGAGTATGCATCGCATTCGCGTGACGTGTTCCGCGTTCGCATAAGAGGATTTGAGGTTCCGTAATATTTGTTCTTTGCGTACGCGGCATAAGGCTCGTGTTCGCGTAGTGTTAGCAGCTAAAGCATCGCGTTCGCGGGTAAGTCACCGCGTTCGCGAAGGGTAAAATTAGCCAGTGGAAATTTTGTGCATCGCGAACGCGAGGGCCATCGCGAACGCGAGAGGGCCCTCGCGTTCGCATAGAAGAAATGTCAGCTGGGCAGAAGGGTTTTAATAAATATTTCATCCGCGAGCTAAGCCCTATTTTCACCATTTTTGAGCATCCTTGAGAGCTTTTGGACGGGAATTGAAGAGGATTTCTACTGGGGTTGATTGGAGGTAAGCCCTATGAACTAAAAACACGATTTTATTGTGAAATTGACCTTGAAATCCATGGAAACTTAGCAAAAAGGGGAAGAACTAGGGCTTGAGTTTTAATATTTCAAATTGGGATTTGAGGGGTCATTTGGACTCTGATTTTGGTAATCTTTATATGTATAGACTCGTGGAGAGATAAGGAGTCCGTTGATGTTAAATTTTCTGATTTTTGAGAAGTGGGACCGGGGCTCGGGTTTTGCTAATTTCGAGGTTTTCGCTATTTTTCGATTGTCTTCGATTGGGTATTGTTCCATTGGCATATTGTGACGTATTCATTGCGGTTTTGTCAGATTCGACGCGCTAGGAGGTCGATTTGAGAGGCAAAGGCGTCGCGAGCTAGAGATTTCGCCGGTTCGAGGTGAGTAATGATTGTAAATGATATTTTGAGGATTTGAAACCCCGTATCTGCACATCGTAGTGCTATATTGAGGTGACTTGCACGCCGGATAGCGAGTGTGGGGTAGAGCACCGTTGGGGATTGTGACTTATTCTGTCCCGGTAGATGAATATACTGCGTATTTGACTGAAATTCA
Source organism: Nicotiana attenuata (assembly GCF_001879085.1). Classification (NCBI taxonomy): domain Eukaryota; kingdom Viridiplantae; phylum Streptophyta; class Magnoliopsida; order Solanales; family Solanaceae; genus Nicotiana; species Nicotiana attenuata. The sequence goes on along the minus strand of NW_017671642.1, from coordinate 123,969 downwards.
CTTATTATCATTTTAATTGAGCTGATTGCTATATTTGGGCTTCGTGCCAATTGATTGAATCCTTCAGGGATTGTTATTGCTGGTTTCTTACCATTTGTGCATATCATTGAACTCAGTCCTAGTATTTAATACTGTTTTGCAAACTCAGCCAACTTTTCTTAAACTTGAAACCTAATTAATATTTTTAATGAAGTTTAGGCTGAATATTTCTATATGATTGTGCCCGGGGGACTTATGTGATTTTTGGACTGAGTATAGGATCGGGCTATACGCCGCAGCGGTATGATATTGATATGAGGCCGAGGGCCTAGTTGATGCCACGAGATGGCTTATTATTGCGCTTGGGCCGTAAAGGGCCCCTCCCGGAGTCCGCAAACCCCTAGTGAGCGCCGTCGACGATAAACGGATCGGGCTGCACGCCGCAGCGGTACTAGTACTGTTCTGTGTGTTTACTTTATCTTATTTGCTTGCCTTACCTGTTGTTTGTGTTACTTTATGTGATATCTACAAGATTGCCTGACATTCTCTGTTAATTGAGTGTGGTGCCCGAGGGGCGGACTTCTGTGCTTATCTGCACTATTTGAATTGCATTCGTTTGCATACTGTTGAAAAAGCCATTTTCAAAAGAGGTTTTAAATTGAGCTAGGATATTTCTAAAGATTTCACAGCTTCACTATTTTTCTCAAAGGGTTTTACACTGCTCCTGTATAGCATGACGGTTTGCTTTACGTGATTTCTTACCGCTCAGTTGTTATTTACCCTTATTACTCACTGAGTTGGAGTACTCACTTTACTCCCTGCACCTCGTGTGCAGATGCAAGTATCTATTCACCCGGTAGCGGGTCTTGGCTGTTTGGAGACAGAGCTGTGGTAGTTTAGCAAGGTGACTGCGCAGCACCGTTTCTTTCTATGTTATTCATTATTCCTGTTCAGTGTATTTCTAGACTTGTAAATGTAATTACATTCTTATAGATGCTCGTGACTTGTGACACCCCGTTTTGGGCTGTGTGGGGTTGTATTTCCGTTAATTAATTTTATTAAGTCACATTTTGACTGTTATTCGTGTTTAAATTATTTTTGAAAAGACGAGTTGGGTTAGTTGGTTGGCCTCGTCTTCANTTGGTTGGGTTTTTGATCGAATGCGTGTTTCGGAAGTTTTAGAAGAACATAGGCTTGAATCCGATGTAATTTGATAGTTTTGGTGTTGTTTGAGGTGTTTTGATGATTGGAACAAGTTTGGATGATGTTTTAGGATGTGTTGGTGCTTTTGGTTGAGGTCCCGGGGGCCTTGGGGTGATTTCGGATGGCTAACGGGGAGTTTCGAGTTGGAAAATATTGCATAAAATGCAGCAGCAGGTGCAGGCCAGATTTGGCCTTCACGTTCGCGAAGGTAGGCCCGCGTTCGCGTAAGGGAAAGTTGAGCATCGCGTTCGCGGTGAGGAGCACGCGTTCGCGTAGAAGAGAGTTGGGTCCCTGAGTCTTTGTGCTTCGCGTTCGCGGCATAAGGCCCGCGTTCGCGTAGTGGTAGCATCTAAAGCATCGCGTTCGCGGGTAAGTCACCGCGTTCGCGAAGGGAAAAATTGGCCAGTGGAAATTTTGTGCATCGCGAACGCGAGAGGGCCCTCGCGTTCGCATAGAGAAAATGTCAACTGGACAGAAGGGTTTTAATAAATATTTCATCCGCGAGCTAAGCACTATTTCCACCATTTTTGAGCATCCTTGAGAGCTTTTGGACGAGAATTGAAGAGGATTTCGACTGGGATTGATTGGAGGTAAGCCCTATGAACTAAAAACACGATTTTATTGTGAAATTGACCTTGAAATCCATGGGAACTTAGCAAAAAGGGGAAGAACTAGGGCTTGAGTTTTAATATTTTAAATTGGGATTTGAGGGGTCATTTGGACTCCGATTTTGGTAATCTTTATATGTATAGACTTGTGGCGAGATAAGGAGTCCACTGATGTTAAATTTTCTGATTTTCGAGAAGTGGTCCCGGGGCTCGGGTTTTGCTAATTTCGAGATTTTTGCTATTTTTCGATTGTCTTCGATTGGGTATTGTTCCATTGGCATATTGTGACGTATTCGTTGTGGTTTTAATCAGATTCGATGCGCGAGGAGGTCGATTTGAGAGGCAAAGGCATCGCGAGCCAGAGATTTTGCCGGTTCGAGGTGAGTAATGATTGTAAATGATATTTTGAGGGTTTGAAACCCCATATCTGCACACCGTAGTGTTATATTGAGGTGACTTGCACGCCGGATAGCGAGCGTGGGGTAGAGCACCGTTGGGGATTGTGACTTAGTCCGTCCCGGTAGATGAATATACTGTGCATTTGACTGAAATTCACTTATTATCATTTTAATTGAGCTGATTGCTATATTTGGGCTTCGTGCCAATTGATTGAATCCTTCATGGATTGTTATTACTGGTTTCTTACCATTTGTGCACATCATTGAACTCAGTCCTAGTATTTAATACTGTTTTGCAAACTCAACCACCTTTTCTTAAACTTGAAACTTAATCAATATTATTAATGAAGTTTGGGCTGAATAATTCTATATGATTGTGCCCGAGGGGCTTATGTGATTTTTGGACTGAGTATGGGATCGGGCTGCACGCCGCAACGGTATGATATTGATATTGATATGAGGCCGAGGGCCTAGTTGATGCCACGAGATGACTTATTATTGCGCTTGGGCCATAAGGGGCCCCTCCCGGAGTCTGCACACCCCCAGTGAGCGCCGTCGACGATAAACGGATCGGGCTGCACGCCACAGCGGTATGTGGAGCGGGTACTAGTACTGTTCTGTGTGTTTACTTTATCTTATTTGCTTGCCTTTACCTGTTGTTTGTGCTACTTCATGTGATATCTACCGGATTGCCTGACATTATCTGTTAATTGAGTGTGGTGCCCGAGGGGCGGACTTCTGTGCTTATCTGCACTATTTGAATTGCATTCGTTTGTATACTGTTGAAAAAGTCATTTTCAAAAGAGGTTTTAAACTGAGCTAAGATATTTCTACAGATTTCACAGCTTCACTATTTTTCTCAAAGGGTTTTACACTACTCCTGTATAGCATGATGGTTTGCTTTACGTGATTTCTTACTGCTCAGTTGTCATTTACCCTTATTACTCACTGAGTTGGAGTACTCACTTTACTCCCTGCACCTTGTGTGCAGATGCAGGTATCTGTTCACCCGGTAGCGGGTTTTGGCTGATCAGAGGCAGAGTTATATGGGTTAAGGAGGTGACTGCCAGCGTTCGCAGCACCATTTTTTCTCTCTTTTGTTCGTTATTCCGGTCTTGTATTTTAGAGACCTTGTAGTGGATTTACATTCTGATAGATGCTCGTGACTTGTGACACCCCGATTTGGGCTGTGTTTGGGTTGTATTCCGCACTTAATAAAGAAATCCTTGTTTAGACTGTGATTATCTAATTATGCTAAAACTGTTTATTAATATTTAACTATTCTGAAAAGGGCGAAATGGGTTGGTTGGCTGGCCTTGTCTTCACGAGAGGCGCCATCACGACCTGATCGGGTTTGGGTCGTGACAATATTATTAGATTGACGTTAAATGAAATTATTTGAGAGATAAAATCGTCGCCGTCATCATAGTAGAAATATTAATAATAATAATAATAATAATAATAATAATAATAATAATAATAATAATAATAATTGTAGTAGTAGTAGTAGTAGTAATAATAATAATAATAACCCCAATAACATTATCTAATGACAAAATAGAAAAATAAAATAACGATACTAATTAGATAAAATAGCAAAATAAATATTCTTACATAATAAACAATATTANGTGATTTGAACTTATATGTTCGGTATTGTCCCTATTAGTGGAAGTGACGGCTGGGTAGCTATGTGAAGAGTGTATTAGTACTGCGAGATATATCTATGTGACTTGGAAGTGACGAGAAAGGTCTGCTGGATGATAGATGAACTATTAAGTGTATGATTTCCATTGTGATTGGATGTGTAGCTCCAAGTTATGGGCGCGTGAAGAATCTTTTCGTGTCTCCTAGTTGAGCGTGAAGTAAATTTCATGTTGCGGTATGAGTTCAGACTCAGGAAGACTAAGTGGCTGTGTAATGTGTATGACGGTGGAAGGTATACGGAAATGTTATAGTGAGGCGAAGCAGGTGGGTTATCTCGTACGGAGTGTTCTGAAGTGGTGTGATCCTTATGTGTATGTTAGAAGATCTCATGAGTAATTAAAGGGTACGTGTTGAAATTTGAAATTTCGGGTCGCTTAAGAAAGTGGGCTTAACTGTTACGGGGATGAATGCGAGATTTGCAGAAGATTTACAGTACTGGATGATCTGTGTTTTCACAAACTTATAAATGATTTGAGTTGAATCTCACTATGGTATTGTGGCATCAATAGAGTAAAAGTGTTATGAGTTATTGAGTGTGTCTTGATCTTTGGCTTCGAGCCAAGTGGGGGAGTCTGCTGTGAGCAGTGGAATGCACGGTTAGGTGCTATGTTAGTTCCAGTTTGGGGCATGCAAGTGAATTAGCTATGGCTAGAGAAAAGAAATATTTTGACAAAGGTTATATTATGCTTCATAAGGTATGAGAATCACGGAATGTCTAGAGTGTTGTTGGTAAAGAATGCTCGGCGCATAGAGCAAGAAGTTGCTTGGTTGTACTGGGATGAGGATTTCATTTTTGCGCTATCTGAGTGCCAATGAGGCACGGGTGGTTCTGTTCGTTAGGTCAGGTAATTTGCAGTTTGAATAAGAGTGAATGACTTTCGAGAATGGTTCTAATGTGTTCAAGATTCTGCAGGAAACAATCGGGTATTTAAAGTTGCATGCGTGGTTAGAAACTGTGTTTTCANTTCCTGTTTTATTTTCCGTCGCATTTTATATAACTGTACAGGTTTATTTGGTAGTCTGGTCCTAGCCTCGTCACTACTTCGCCTAGGTTAGGCTAGGCACTTACCAGCGCATGGGGTCGGTTGTGCTGATGCTACACTCTGCACTATGTGCAGATCCCGGAGCAGCTTTTGGACCGTAGCTTTGGGTGGCTGCCTTCAGTCCAGCTAGAGATCCCGAGGTAGTCCTGCAGGCGTCCGCAGGCCCGGCGTTCTCTTCTATCTTTATTTGTATTCTGTTTTCATCTACTTCCGAGACAGATAGTACTTTTCTTTCAGACATTTGTATGTAGTATTCGTAGACAGTCCGTGATATTGTGACACCGGATTCCGGGTAGAGACGTATGTTGGTATTGTCGTACTGTTTATGGTTAATTTATCAGATTAAGTCTTCCGCTTGTATTTATTTATCGTTAATATTTCACTGTTGATCACATGTTAGTTTAAATTGTTAAAAAGAGCTAATAAATGAGTTAGTAATTCTATAATACGCGGCTTGCCTAGCTTTCACGAGTGTTGATGTTCGGCCAAAAATGCATATATTTACCCATTGTTATCTCATATTCTAGTACTTTTAATCGTCTTTTGAGTATTAGTTATATTGTTTTGTGCTTAATATTATATTTCAATTGTGTAGGAATAAAGCGGTATGAAGATGAAGAGATTTGGAGTAAAATTGGATAAAACACGGAAGAAGAAAAAAAGATAAAAATAATAATATAAAGGAGGGGGGACACCATTTGGTGTTTGTCCCCCCAAGTGGAGACCCAAGTCCATTCTAAGTGCAATTGATGAAGTAACGATGCGAAGGAAAGGATTGCAAAAAAAAAAAAAAGTGAAAAGCTTACTGCTTTCAGCGCCAGGGCCAGCGCTAGGCGCTGCCCTGGATGCTGGAGGCGTGAGTTTTCCTATTTCGCCCGAGACAAGGTTATTTCGGCCCAAGACCTCTCCAACTCGTATAAAAGGGGCCCTAAACCTAATTTGGAGGAGGGGGAACATATTTTGAAGGATATCTAACATACTTTGAAGGAGAATTCACGTGGGGGAACACACACCACGCGTGGAGGAGGCTTCTAACTAGTTTTTCTTCTCTTCTCTTCCTTTAATTTCATAGTTTATTAGTTCTAGAGTTTTGGGTGCTACATGAAAGTTGTAGTTTGAAGCTTGAATTGTTCTTATTATTTTATCATATTGGTTTATTTATTCAATCTTGCGCTTAATTATTTGATTGCTTGATCACCAATTGAATATTATCTACGAATCTAGGATAGAACTCGGGAAAGGGAATTCTAGATTGCATATAAGATTGAGTAGAGCAAGATCTTAATTCTGGGGGGGGGGGGGGGCGGATTTGCTGTTAGGATAGGAATATACCTAATCGTCTTGCTTGGTTATTATACGGGAATTATAAATGCGTTCTTGTTAATTCTAATTCCATAGGAATATAGGCGTTAGGTTAGCTTGAATAGGCGAGTTGTACTTCGGGGGAAGGCTACGAGCAATATTAACCCCGTCAATCAATAAACTAGATAAATTAATTAGACAATGTCACGACCCAAAATCCACTAAGGGTCATGATGGCGCCGGACACCGCCGTCAGGCCAGCCAACTCCAATACTTAATTAAATCTCATTTTAACACTTTTGAAAAACATTCCTTTTATACGTTTTAAACAAGACTCAGTGTATTCTTCCGAATAAATAAATAAAATATTTAAACAACTTTTAAGATTTCCAAATAATCCAAATACATCCCCAGAACCCAGTGTCACAAGGACATGAGCAACTACTGACAAGAGAAATAAAATACAACATCCGTCCGGAATACAGTGGACGGAAAGTAAATACAGTACACTGGAAGGGACTACCCTAGTTGCGGTCGCCTCGAATGATGCAGCTCACCTAGTCCCAGAAACGCCCGTGCTGCTACGCCCCGTAGGCTGCTAGAGGTATATATACCTGTGCAACAAAAATGCACAGAAGTGTAGTATGAGTACGTAATCAACGTGTACTCAGTGAGTGCCCCACCTAATCCCGAAAGGGTAGAGACGAGATGGTCAACTTGACACTCTCTAATAGTCCAATGATTATTTATCCTTAATATACATATTAAACAATGGATTTATTTTATAAACATGATTTTAATCCAGATAGGGGAAACAAGTAAACACGTAATTCTTTCATAGGAAAATTTCCAGACTTTCTCTTTAAATATAATCCAAATATTTTTAAGCCACAAAAGGGGCAATAATAACTTAATTAAGTCCAGGCAGCAACACAAGCATGCGCAATTCATACCGAGGCGACGGCCCGATCCAACAGAAATAAATGTGCACTTGCCGAGGGTCGACGGCGCGCCTATAGATGCATCTATTAATCTGCCGAGGCGTTCGGCCCGTTCCAAAATAAACACACACACAGTCAAACAATCAGTCAAGAAGTCAACATGGAGAAATTATCCAAGAAAGGCCAATTCTCTTTAATAATTTGAGAAAACGAAGCTTAAGTCTTTTTAGAAATCCATTTATTAATTTAATGTGATCTAAGAAATTCAAACCATCAATGGGTTCACAATTAATTCAAATATAAAATGTTTTTGGGTCCTAGACTACTCGGACAATAGCATAATAGTAGCTACACACGGACTCTCGTCACCTCGTGCGTACGTAGCCCCCACAAATAGGAGCACTTAACCAGTTTAACTCACCTATGGGGTAAATTCCCCCTCACAAGATTAGAAAGGAGACTCACCTCGCTCCGAAGATCCACACCGGCATTCTACATTCTTTCGAAGACTTGCACCAACGCACAATGCTCCAAAACTAGCCAACGATCATCTAAATCCATTAATACATGCTCAATTATGCCCTCGGGCCCACGTGCCCAAAATCCGAAATTTCTCGAAGATAAAGTTTACTCATGAACTCACGAACTCAAATATATGATTTTCTCTTAATTCCATACTCAAAATCATGGTCAAAATCCAAGAACACTAATTTTCTAGGTCTTCCTCTAACCCTCAATTTTCTACCCATTTACATGCTAAAAATCCATACATAATCAATGTATTTAACTCAAAAGTGATGGGGATAACTTATCTTAACCATGACGACAAAAATCCTCTCTTGAAGCTCCCCAAAAATCGCCCAAGCCATGAAGAAATGGGAGAAATGAACTCAACCCACGATTTAAATCAACCTTTCTGCCTCCAGGTCTTTTCGCTTCTGCGGAAGCTACACCGCATCAGCGGTTCCGCTTATGCGGTCTAAAGGCCGCTTCTGCGGCTCCTTCACAAGCCCCCCTTTCTCGCTTCTGCGATGCTTCAACCGCAGGTGCGGTACCGCTTCTGCGGCTGCTCGACCACATCTGCGGTCCTCTCCATTTTGGTCCCAACCGCTTCTGCGGTCAAATTCTCGCCTCTGCAAGGCCGCTTCTGCGGTCCCAAATCCGCAGAAGCGGAAATACCAGAAGCAGCAGCTCCATCTCTTCCTCAAACTCCAAATTCGATCCGTTAGCCACCCGGAATCCACCCGAGGCCCCCGGGACCCCAACCAATCATACCAACCAATCCCAAAACACATTACGGACCTGCTCGAGGCCTCAAATCACATCAAGCAACGCTAAAATCGTCAATCGACCTCCAATCCAAGCTTTATGAACTTTGAACTTTCCAACTTCTATTTCCCATGTTTAAACCTATCAAATCACGTCCGATTGACGTCAAATTTTGCACACAAGTCTCATTTGACACTGCGGACCCACTCCAACTTCCAAAATTGGATTCCGACCCCGATATCAAAAAGTCAACCTCCAGTCAAAATTCCCAAAAACCTTCAAATTTCTATCTTTAGCCAAATGGCTTCAAAATGACCTACGGACCTCCGAATTCACTTCCGATTGCGCTCCCAACTCCAGAATCACCATACGGAGCTATTCCCAGAATCGTGTTTTCAAACGGACATCGATAACACTGAAATGCACTTCAAGCCAAACTTAAGAAATTCCTTCTAAAATGCTAACTTCCACAATAGGCGCCAAAACGCTCCCGGGTTATCCAAAACCCAATCCGGGCATACGCCCAAGTCCGAAATCATCATACGAACCTTCTGGAACCTTCAGATCCTGATTCCGAGGTTGTTTACTCAAAATTCCAATCCTAGTTCATTCTTTCAACTTTAATCTTCTCAAATGAGAATTTTCATTTAAATTTAACTCCGATCTTCCTGAATTTAAATTCCGACCATGCGAACAAGTCACAATTCCTGAAATGAAGTTGCTCATGGCCTCAGACTGCTGAACGACGCGCTAGGGATTGAAACGACCGATCGGGTTGTTACATTCTCTCCCACTTAAACATACGTTCGTCCTCGAACGTGCTGAGAACTACACTGGAGCAGTCTGAAATCACTATTTAGCACCTCAAGCACCTTCCCGTGCTACCACAACTTAGTTGAGCACATTAGCTCCATAAGCTCTGAAGATACTCCCCTTTATTCAAGCAAATAAGCCTTAGAGCCCAATCCCAACATCCGGAATTCTATGCCAGGCCCGTTTCCAACATACGATCATCGTATCAATCACTATACGCTGTACTCAAACATGACTGCATAACTCTGCTGAACTCACACTTTGCATCACTTTACTCATAGGACCACAATAACATTTCTGTTTGAATTAATCGAAATCCCACGAATCCGATGCTCCCATTGCACCTCATGACCTACATAGGTCTTACTCTAACTATTACAACACCGCCACGACGGATGAGATGCCAAAATTCGTAATCAATTGCCGAGTCAACCAATCATCGAGTCCATACTTCTGACAAGAAACATTACCACATTCTGAACCAAATAATGATCTTCGCTCCTTAATATACTTCATATAATCAGATTGCACCGATCCTAAATCCCACAATCTCATCCTACCCAGTACGAACTGCTCATGCAATAAGCCACTCCGAATGCGATCACAAGTCTCATATGACGCCACAATGTGCCAATAGGCCACCAATCCGAACACAACACAAACGGAAATCGAACTCTGGAAGGAATTACCTAACTTCCGCACTACTACGGACTTTCCTTAGAAAATAGGAAGCGAAACACACAAAGAAAATAACATATAGAGGACCAGACTCAACATCACACTGTTGCGGCGCGCAACCCAATCTAAATAACATACCCATGGCGGCGTGCCACCCGATCCATACATAGATCTCACATAAGGAGATTGCACTTCGAGCTAAATCTGCTCATTAAATATCGAATTTCGATCATAAGCACGCTAAGTGCATAATACCATCCCCGAGAAAACACGTAGCGCTATAGGCTACAAACTCAAGCACAACTGAGGTGCGATACAAGATCTAAATCTCAAGAGCCATCCTGCTCACATAACACCATCGCAACGCGGAACCTCAACATATAAGAATTTACTAAGCCGTCTCACAACTCATACAGCGAAATACATCATTACCTGGAATAGCTGATGACAAAATAACACCCCGAGTGTTCCTCCGTAGGGAGCGCTCGCTGAAATGAACACAACTGGCCTGATATAAAGCCCTGTTCACATATATAAATCAATCCGTTGACCTCAAGCCGATTTCTGATTGCACCCACTTGGCTAATAACCTTTCAAAGGTCCACAGTAACTCCCTTTTCCTCATAACACATAAGAACAACCATCATAACCGGAGCAACCTCCTCGGTTCATAACCCAATAAACAGCGTGCCCTCCAGGCCTAAATTCTCAAATTAATGATATTACCACAATCCTCATACTTGGTCTAAATCTTTAGTCAATCAAGTGACTACTTGTCACACTTATACAATCTTCCCGTGGGACACGCCCCTACAATTTTTCGAAATAAATAACGGGTCCGCTCACCCAAACCATCGGCTGCACTAACGCTGAAAAGCGATCAAGAATCCTTAACCAGGATGCAAAACCTTTTTCACAAAACATCGATTCTCAGGTGGCGCTGAAAACAACACCAATTTTCTTTAATCATTCACCCCTTTCCTTGCTCATCCGAGCCCGTGATATCCTTACCATCACCAAATTGCAACCTTAATCCTCACTTCGAATTTATATGCTACTTACTGCACCCAACGTGCTAATATACGATAGAACACGATTTTCATCATAACTCCGAAATCATTAATATTTTAACATTTCATCATATACGAACTTTTCACTTAACTCACTGCAGGAGAATCATAGCAACACACAGGCGAATTTTTCATAACCGTAGAATATGCAAATCTTTAAGTAGTGGTCTAAGCCACCATAGCCTCTTCCGGAATCTGCTTCCACACAACAAGCCATAACAATAGAAGGCCTCTGAATAACATCAATTGTGGCGGCTGACAAGCCTGATACGTACCATCACAAATCACTTACATAACCCGATCACGCTGCAGAAACTGACTGCCAACACCCGTATGCCAAATTCAACTATGGCTAATCAACTACCTTCTTCCAACTTATCCTTGATTGCCTTAAAGATATTACTGATTTCTTCCAACACATAACATACTCCCTCTGCGCTCATCCTGAGCGACCTCGAATCACGAGACCATGCTGTCTCAAATCCCACGAACCATTTCATATCTCTCTAATGCTACATCTCAAGTTAAAATATCATAGAATGTTTTGAGTCTCCATTCGTAGGCTGCTGCAAGAGCTTGATTCTCAACTGCACCTATAGGCTCGAAATCATTAAGTATCATACTTCATCTTCTGAATTTCACTAGGATCGCTGCTGAGAGCTGAATATAACCAATTCCCTAAATTTTCTAGCACATGAGTGCCCCATTGGTGATGCACCTGGCAGAATCACTTCCCTTGAAACTCACACTTATACTAGGCATAAACCCTGAATCCTTTCTCAGATCTGAACATGAGCCAACAAGGCCAACCATGGCACACCTTCAATAATCCCTTTGCTCAATTCATCTCTTATGTTCTTTTCCCGTAGCTAGAATAACCCATCAACATACTAATAACCAGAAACCTTGCAAGTAATCGACTCTGTAACCCCATCACAAGCGGTGGGACTCTCCCACTTAGCTTGAAGCCATAATTTCACCAATCTGGAACTCACTCGTCCTTTTTATCTCTTATTGACATAACCTTGCACAATCAACCACCAAAATTCTCGAGACCTCTCTGTAAAACCCCTTTCTTATACTCTAAATCATCCACCACATTCGCACGATCGATCCTTTTGCTACATACCCGATAAGATTCTTCGCAGAAGCCTCGCTAACCACGCGACTGCTAATCTGCTCACTTGGCTAACCCACCTATAGAAGGCTCTCCCCGGCATCTTCCAACACTGCTGCACAGGGTACAATTACTACGACATCAATGACCCTTCCTGGGTCTGGGCTCACACTCCAGTTGCACAGGTCCATTTTACCCCTTGTGGACATCATTTACATGCGCGGCAACATTCTTCCAATTCCAAGTTATGCTGCATCCTTCTTCACTTAAGCGGCCCCTTTCTGTTGTATTAAATCTCCTGCCGCATGATAGCTCTTACTTCTAATCAATTCCGTAGGCCCCAATAGCCAAGCACCAATATTCCCAAATCACTCCAAACTCTCCTTAAGGTACGTGGTCCTTCCACTGCAAGCCCATATGCATCTCCGCCACTCTCCCACTTTGGCGGAGCTCATCCCCTTAATCTACTACTTTAATCTTTGCTTCATATACCTGGCCTTTTAACAATTTAAAACTCCGCCTGGCATTTCCCACAGGCCCTTCTCATCTTTTGCTGCTCAGTTGTTGCCTTAATAAAATTCATCTTCATAGAACTTGAATCCTGAATTTGCTACTAACTCCAAACCTTTCCGAAGGTCATCTTTCTCGAACCGTCAACATTAGAAATACTGATTCAATCCTGAACCACCGCATCTTGCGGTATTTGATAGTTGTATCTCTGATACTATTTTACAATACCTTGCCTCAAAGGCGAATTGTAGAAAATCATAACACCGACAAACTTAATACGTCCAATTAGGACGACGGTACCCCAATATAGAAGAAAAATTCCACCACGCTTGCAATTACCAAGTCTCATTACTTCCACCAGTCCACCTGACCCTCCTTAGTTCGATTACCTTTCCCCCCTGCCGGGAATAACGTACTGAATCTCTTGATTATGCACTGAGTAAACCTCCCTTGAAATCATTCACTGCCCTGACACGTGGGCAACACCCTACCATCATATTACTACTGCAGAATAGTCATTCATAAGCATTGCGGCAACTTGTGCCTAGCCTCAAAGCCCTCAAAAATACCGCTACTGGGCTGAAACAATAAAATATTCTTCTATAAGGCGACGACAATAATCTGATCAGCTATACCGGGAGAAATATCCCGTATCACATCTGTAGTACCATTACGGTTCTTCAATTTTTGATTTATAACAAGCGGTTCGCGTTGCATAGGATTGAGTAAGAAAGAAACAAAGGCATAAGCCTCTCATGAAATCGAATCGCACGATAAGGAATCAAGAAGGGAAGTACTCCTAACAGTCCTGCAGCCTCCCGAGGATAAGTACAGACGTCTCCATACCGATCCGCGAGACTCTACTAGACTTGCTCATGACTCGTGAGACCCTGGGAACCTAGTGCTCTGATACCATGTTGTCACGACCCAAAATCCACTAAGGGTCGTGATGGCGCCGGACACCGCCGTCAGGCCAGCCAACTCCAATACTTAATTAAATCTCATTTTAACACTTTTGAAAAACATTCCTTTTATACGTTTTAAACAAGACTCAGTGTATTCTTCCGAATAAATAAATAAAATATTTAAACAACTTTTAAGATTCCAAATAATCCAAATACATCCCCAGAACACGGTATCACAAGTACATGAGCAACTACTGATAAGAGAAATAAAATACAACATCTGTCCGGAATACAGTGGACGGAAAGTAAATACAGTACACTGGAAGGGACTACCCTAGCTGCGGTCGCCTCGAATGATGCAGCTTACCTAGTCCCAGAAACGTCCGTGCTGCTACGCCCCGTAGGCTGCTAGAGGTATATATACTTGTGCAACAAAAATGCACAGAAGTGTAGTATGAGTACGTAATCAACGTGTACTCAGTGAGTGCCCCACCTAATCCCGAAAGGGTAGAGACGAGATGGTCAACTTGACACTCTCTAATAGTCCAATGATTATTTATCCTTAATATACATATTAAACAATGGATTTATTTTATAAACATGATTTTAATCCAGATAGGGGAAACAAGTAACACGTAATTCTTTCATAGGAAAATTTCCAGACTTTCTCTTTAAATATAATCCAAATATTTTTAAGCCACTAAAAGGGGCAAATAATAACTTAATTAAGTCCAGGCAGCAACACAAGCATGCGCAATTCATACCGAGGCGACGGCCCGATCCAAACAGAAACTAAATGTGCACT
>NW_017671642.1:101984-109607 GCF_001879085.1 Nicotiana attenuata | reverse complement strand
CGACGGTACCGATACCAACAGAAAGTAGATGTGCACTTGCCGAGGGTCGACGACGCGCCTATAGATGCATCTATTAATCTGCTGAGGCGTTCGGCCCGTTCCAAAATAAACACACACAGATAGACAGTTAGTCAATAAGTCAACATGGAGCAATTATCCAAGAAAGGCCAACTTTCTTTAAATACTCTGAGGAAGCGAAGCTTAAGTCTTTTTAGAAATCCATTTATAAATTTAATGTGATTTAAGCAATTCAAACCCTCAAAGGGTTCACAATTAATCCAAATATAACATGCTCAATCAATCAAGTAAGAACTTATCAGGGGGTGTTTATCGATATATATATAAATTCCTCTTTTAACAAAATTTTACAAGTAAGGTTAAATCTCTTTGGAAATTCATTTACAAATTCCATGTGACACGAGCAATTTGAGCTATCCAAGAATTTACAATTAATTCAAGTATTCATGCTTTTGGGTCCTAGCTACCCGGACAATAGTAAATAGTAGCTACGCACGGACTCTCGTCACCTCGTGCGTACGTAGCTAGGAGCACATAACCAATTTAACTCACCTATGGGGTAAATTCCCCCTCACAAGATTAGAAAGGAGACTCACCTCGCTCCGAAGACTCATAACCGGCGTTATACATTCTTCCGAAGGCTTGAACCGACGCACAATGCACCAAAGCTAGCCAATTAACGACAAACTAATGAGAACATGCTCAAATACTTGTTAGAAATTCAAATTATACAGATTCACAACTCCGCTTAGTGAAATGACCAAAATACCCTCGGGCCTACGTGCCCGGATTCCGAAATTTCTCAAAGAAAAAGGTTACCCATGACCTTAGGAACTCAAATATATGATTTTCTCCTAATTCCATACTCAAAATCGTGGTCAAATTCGAAGAAATGTAAATTCCTAGGTTTTCCACCAAAACCCCAAATTTCCATAATTTCCTTGCCTAAATCCATGTATAAACCTTGTATTTAACTCAAAGCTAGCATAAATTACTTACCTCATGACAAGTGACGAAAATGGCATCTCCAAGCTGCTCCCCATCGACTCCAATGGAAGAAAAATGGGGTTGAAATGAACTCAACCCCGAACATAAAACATCTCACTGCCCCAGCTGCTTCCGCTTCTGCGGAGAAGTTCCGCTTCTGCGGATGTCGCTTCTGCGACTTCTCGCCGCTTCTGCAGCTTTGGGCAAAAGGAAGCTGACCGCTTCTGCGGTCTGGGGGCCGCTTAAGCGGAACCGCTTCTGCGGTCCCTGGGCCGCTTCTGCGGTTTCCTTGGACCTGGCCCCCTTCCGCTTCTGCGAGCTTTTGACCGCATCTGCGGTCCCGCTTCTGCGGTCCAAGAACCGCAGATGCGGTTATGACAGAAGCAGCAAATCTCAAGCCTTCCCAAATTCCATTTTTGATCCGTTAACCACCTGGAATCCACCCGAGGCCACCGGGACCCCGACCAATCATACTAACCAATCCCAAAACACATTACGGACTTGCTCGAGACCTCAAATCACATCAAACAACGCTAAAATCATGAATCAACCGCCAATCCAAGCTTTATGAACTTTAGAACTTCCAACTTCTACTTTCGATGCTTAAACCTGTCAAATCACGTCCGATTGACCTCAAATTTTGCACGCAAGTCATATTTGACATTACGGACCTACTGCAACTTCCGGAATCGGATTCCGACCCTGATATCAAAAAGTCAACCTCCGGTCAAACTTCTCAAAAGCCTTTAAATTTCTATCTTTAGCCAAATGGCTCCAAAATGACCTACGGACCTCCGAATTCACTTCCGATCGCGCTCCCAACTCCAGAATCACCATACGGAGCTATTCACAGTCTCGGAATCCCAAATAGACATCGATAACACCGAAATGCGCTTCAAGCCAAACTTATGAAATTTCTTCTAAAATACTAACTTCCACAATAGGCGCCAAAACACTCCCGGGTTATCCAAAACCCGAACCGGGCATACGCCCAAGTCTGAAATCATCATACGAACCTGCTGGATCCTTCGGATCCTGATTCCGAGGTCGTTTACTCAAAATTCCAATCCTAGTTCATTCTTTCAACTTTAAGCTTATAAAATGAGAATTCTCTTTCTAAATTAACTTTGAACTCCCTGAAACTTAATTCCGACCACGCGTACAAGTCAAAATACCAAAAATGAAGTTGTTCATGGCCTCCGACTGCTGAACGGAGCGCTAGGACTCAAAACGACCTGTCGGGTCGTTACAGGGTCGTTATAATATTATACCTCCTTCAGTTATTTTTATGGTCAAATGCCTACACATAGTAGTAGAAATGACACCAAGTAGCCATTTTAAAGGGTTGTTATTTAGGAATTAGTCAATGTATCCTAATTTAAATTTGGAAAAATCCTTTTGGCCACACCATTTTTGGCCAGATTGACCCAAATGGGGTCATTAAGGTAATTTTACGCCCCAATTAGAGTTTCGGGCGAATCTTTATACCGATAATGCTCTTTTAGTTAGGTTTGAATATTTCTCTCCCACCCATTTAATAGTTGTCTTTCCAATACATGGATGATCTCAAAGGTTTCAAACCCTATTTCCCATAAACCTTTTTTTTTTACGTATTTTCATCCTCTTTTTTTTATAGTATACACATATATATTTCGAAATTATTCATCTATATACATGTATTTGATTGTGCATTTCGTATATTTTTTGTATTTGATTTTGTATTTCGTATATTTTTAGTAGGTCTTCAAGGCCCTACTATTTAAACAAACCTAGACGGACGAAACCCTACTTGAAAAAAAACCCTAGATGGCCGAAAACATACTTAAACAAACCTTCATTTAAACTCCTATGTTCTTCTAAGTTTGAGTTAATAGATTAATGAATCAATAATGGTGCAAAGAATAGTGCTTCAAAAGTATATGTTGTATTTTCTGGTAATGGGCCAGGAATATACTACTCATGGAGTGAATGTTCTCCTATGATTATTAGGGTTAAGCGTAGCATCTTCCAGTCTTTCAAGTCTTACGATGCGGCAATATCGGTGTTCGATGAATTTGAAAAATCTGTTGATGGTAAACAAAAACTCAAATCTGTGGTTTTTTTTTTATTTTTTGTGGTAAGAAGCCGGGAATATACAAATGTTGGTCTGAGTGTGTTAAAATACTTGTTGGAGTCGAGGGTAGCTACTTTCAAGCTTTTCAATATTATGATGAAGCCTTAGAAGCCTTCAACAAATTTCAAAAAATAAGTTGTTCACAGAAAGAGCCATCTTCAAGCTCGGCCGTTGAAGAAAGTGAAAAAGTAGTAACAAAAGTGCTATTTCATCTGCTATGTTAGCGGGCATATTTATTGGGTTGAAGCTGTCAGAAAATGTTGGAAACTAATTATGCCAATTTTAGTTCTTATGTTATCTTTGTTAGAAAATTGTTTGTTATTTCTCTTTGGTGTGCAAGAGTTGAGGACTTTGTTTTTCATTTTGAATATCAAGTATTGTATGAAGTTGGGCATGATTATTTCATGTTTACTTTCTTCATTATCTATGAAGTTCGACTTTTATGACTTCTTTAGCATTTCGATCATGTTTCATGCAAATATTCCAAGAAAATAATCTGCATTTTGTACATTAATTTTGTATTAATCTACATTCCTAAATTATTTTTGTTTATTTCATTTTTTGTTGTGAAAATAAAAATTTTAGTGATCACCACAACTATATTTTATTGATTCCCTTCTATTCATCCTTTTTCCTAAACACTCATACCTGACCAACTATACTACCCCATATCAATTGTGATTCTCTAGTCATAGTAAGCTTTTTATCCATACTCTTTGGTTTTGTTTTTAGTTCATAGTGTGACTCTTGAATTTTTGTTTAATTTCTTGCAGATTTAGTTCTTTTTGTGATGGTTACTTTTGAGTTTCATCTCTAGCAAAACTTACGTTCAAGTGAGGTTAAATGTGAGAAGGATTCATTTCTCTTTTGTTATTGCTAAAACGGACAAAATGCATCCAATTCTTCCTTAATTTATTTGAGTAATTTCTTTGAAGCATGTTTCATTTTTCTTTTCTACCAAATCTTTTAATATTAGAGTGATAATTTTATATTGTTATAGATAGGCAAAGTGACCTTAGTTATACATCAAAAAAGGGTATTTCTTTTGGCTCGATAATATGTGAAACTAGGGAATAAAGGAAGCAAAAATATTTTAAAACATATAGCTAAAATAAGAATCAAAAGTAAAGGAAACAGAAGAAATACTAAATAAGCATTTTCATGGAATAATTGATACTTTGTAACATATTCCAAAAAATATTTGGAAGATACTTTTAGCATATCATGCTAACAACATGGCATGAATAACAAACAACTTAAAACCCCAATCTTTTACTCTACTCAGTCTTTTGATTAACACATTTTGATGCCTTAGAGGCGGCTTCGGTGTCACTGCTTATAACGATAACAGGAGTATCGGGTTTTTCATCATGCTCAGCGACCAGTTCCTCAAGCATATCATAACAGGAAGTGAGAGGATATGAATCAAGAAGTCTTTTCACATAGTCCGCTCCAATTTCCCTTGTCAACCTAAGCATCAGTAGGTTTGTCTCTATCTTCAGATTTTTCAACTTGTTTCTTACATCCTGGCAGAGGATGTTGTGGTTGATGGGTGAACCATGAAGAGGTTCATCAACATTTTTCTTTGTAGGGGTTCTTTCCATTTTTATTTTTTCAGAATTTTGAATTAGAGTAGATAATTTAGATGATGAGATTAATAATGTAGTTGTATTTATAGTATGGTTTTTTGAATATCTCTAGGGTTAGTGTTAGGGTTATGGTTATTAATTATGTTTCCATTTCCTTCTCTCTTATTTTAATTTGAATCACAATCTTCAATGAAACCTTTACACTCCTCAAAGAAGACTTTACATTCTTCAATGCATCCATTTAGTTTACCCAAAATTCTTTTCATGAACTCTTCATCAACTATGAGAATATCTGGTTTGAATATGGTTTTCCAGTAAATTTTTCAGTAAAACAATACTATCAAAGAAATGTCACGACCCCAAACCCGGTCGTGATGGCGCCCAACAATATTGCTAGGCAAGCCTGACCACAATTGATCCCAAATCAACCGTAAACCTCAACCCGACAATCTAAAGAGATTATAATAGTCTTAGAATAATAATCCAATAATTTATCGAAGAATAATGCTGAGAAATACGAAGTCTAATAAAACGCTCCCAAAGACCTGGGGTCACGAGTCTAGAGCCTCTAAAACAATCTGAATAGCAATATCTGAACGAAAATACTCAAGTCTGGAAATGTATATATAAATAAAACTGAAATAGGAAGAGTAGTCAGGTCCTGCGAACGTCAAGCAGCTACCTCAACAACTCTGATAAGCTCTGGGAAACAGAGACTGCACAGCTAAGCCTCCGGTGTACCTGAATCTGCACACAAGGTGCAGGGAGTAGGGGTGAGTACTACCGACTCAGTGAGTAATAAGCATATAAAATGTCTGAAGATAAGAATTCCACGAAATACCACAAAGCAAAGCTAACACTAACAGTCCTACACCTTACTATGAACCAACAGAAAAACAACTTCAAATATAACAGTCAAGTAAAATGTAATGATGCAATGCAATGCACATGACCGCTACGGCGCATAGCCCGATCCATTTAACGTCGACGGCGCTCACTGGGGGTATGTACAGACTCCGGAGGGGCTCCTTCAGCCCAAGCGCAATATAATCATACCATTCGCTGCGGCGTGCAGCCCGATCCATACTCAGTCCACAATATGCATATGAGTCACGTAACAGATTCAATTAATTTTCCAATTTCCAATTTATTAAGAAGGATATACTTTAGATATTTAACTTCAGAAAAAGTGACTTAGCATTTTATAACAGTGATTAAACACAGGACTGAGATCAATGATCATACAAAGCATGCTATCACAATGACATTCATCCTCTAAGGATGCTACAGATCGGCACAAGGCCCCAAACACGGCAATAGCCCAGATATATTCAATGCAGGGTGCGTATCAGCCGCCAATATAGAAATATTCTTGTTCGGGATGGACTAAGTCACAATCTCCAGTCATAACTAATCCCGCACCTGCCATGGGGTGCGAGTCACGCCCTACAATAGCTTCACAATGTGATAAGCCGGGGTTTCAAACCCTCAGGCCATCATATACACCAACTACTCACCTCTATCCTGCCGTAGAATGGTCCGAAATGCCTTTTCCTTCCGTATCGACCTCCTCGCGCGTTGAATCTAGTCAAATCACAACGAATACATAAATATGGGTTAAAGAAACATAACCCAATCAAAAATACTCGAAAAGTACTAAAATTCACGAAGTTGGTAAAACCCGAGTCCGGGGCCCACTTCTCGAAAAATTCCGAAAATAACACCAACAGATTCCTCGTCTCACCACGAGTCCGTGCATATAAAGTTTACCAAAATCGGAGCTCGTTTGACCCTCCAAATTCCATTTTTACATCACAGCTTTCCAAGCCCTAGCTTGACCCGTTTTTGATGAATTTTCTACAATTTACATGTAATTTCTACCATAAATTCGAATATTTAGGCCAAGGAACTTACCTCCAAGTAATTCTCAGTCAAAACCCTCGAATTTCCTTGTTCAAAGCTCTTAAGAACGTCAACAATGGAGGAAAAAATATGAAAGGGTCGCGGATGAAATATTATTTTAAAACCCTTCTGTCGCCTAGCGATTTTCGCTTCCGCGGTCCCGCTTTCGCTTATGCGGGACCGCTTCTGCGGCCGCATTTCCGCTTAAGCGGTTTTCACTTAGAAGCCCGGACTTCGCTTATGCGACGCGAAGTTCGCTTCTGCGGTTCCTCCAAAACCGCTTCTGCGGCACATTGTCCGCTTATGCGGACTCGCTGGTGCGAGCCACCTTCCGCATCTGCGGAATTTCCCTAGCCGGCCACGACCGCTTCTGCGACCAAGTACCCGCTTCTGCGGTACCGCTTCTGCGGTCCATTTCCGCAGAAGCGGAAACACCAGATGACAGAAAATCTGACCTGCAATTACACCTCAAAACTCTCGTTTAACCACCCGAATTCACCCCGAGGCCCTCGGGACTTCAACCAAATGCACAGATATGTTCTATTACTTCATTCGAACTTGCTCGTAACATAAAAACACTATCATAAACACCAAAATCATCGAATTACCACGGATTCAAGCCTAAGTTAAACTAAAACTTCCGAAACTTGCATTTGATCTAAAACCCGACCTAAACACCTCCGAATGATCTGAAACTTTGCACGCATATCCAAAATCACCTAACGGAGCTACTACAACTCTCGGAATTCCATTTCGACCCTTGGATCAAAATCTCACCTACCATCCGGAATCCGCCAAAATCCAACCTTAGCCAATTCAAGCCTAATTCTACACCGGACCTCCAAATTCAATTCCGATTGCGCTCCCAAGTCACAAATCATCCCCCGAAACTAGTCGAATCATCGGAAATCCATTCCGAGCCTTCTAACTCATAAGTCAACATTCGGTTGACTTTTCCAAACAATCCTTCTCATAAAGAGACTTATTGTCTCATTTCCAACCGAACTCTATCCG